>NC_047518.2:14906697-15189197 GCF_902827115.2 Pseudochaenichthys georgianus
GCGTGACGTTAGTGCCCTTAAAGCCCCAACCGGCACTGCACATGCGCGTGGCGGTGGTGCCTTCACAAGCCCATTTATTATCCGCCTTTTGAGAGAGCCGTAGCTGCTCTCAGAAGGGGATTTATAGTAACGGACTGTTTATTGTCTTTCTTTCTTTTCATTTTTTGAGCTGCGCCCTTGGCCGAAGCCTGGGTGCGTCAGCGGGAAATGTTTTATTCAGACAAGAAAGATGTGACATGTGTTTTATGCGGACTTGAGGATGACGTTGAGGCATCTCTCGAGGCGGCGGGGGCACAATTAGAGCCGGGGAAAGAACTTCCAGCTCTGTCACGGAGGTGAGAAGGAGGGGCTGTCAGGCCGTTCGCTTCTTCTTCCTCGACTGCTGGCCGAAATTCTGGGTTGCCTGCGCCTGGGCTGCAGCCGGAACCGGAGATTTTCTAGGCCAACTCGCCCTCATCTCCTGCCTGGGCTGGGGACTCGGGGCGGGCTGCGACCTCTGCTGTCCTGGTACTTTGAACCTAGCAGAGTTCGGTGCAGCTTGGGCGAAGGGCCGCTGTTGCGAAGGCAGCGGCTGGACCCTTCGAGGGAGACAGAGGTGGAGGGCCTCGTCTTCCTTCTTTTTCGACTCGCACTTCCTCTGCATGGAAGCGAGAGCGGAGCCGAAAATCCCCTCGGGAACGATGGGCATGTCAAGCACATCTTCCTTTTCCCGGTCTGGGAGGTTGGTGAAGTTGAGCCATCTAGCTCTTTCCTGCACCACCATGATCCCCATTACCTTGCCTGTGGCCTGGACGGCGCAGCGTTGGACACAAAGACAAATGTCTGTGACCGCGGCTATCTCGTCCAGAGTGGCCGGTCCAGGATTGCTCGACATATCCTGACAGAGCTCCGCTTGGTAGGCGGTTAGCATCGAGGAAATGTTCAGAGCCCTGGCGGACAATGCTGCGGCTCTGTAGGCCCGTTCAGTCATGGTGGACTGGAATCGGTCCGTTTTTGCTGGCAGCGTGGGGTTCCTGCTTGGTGGCTGGCCCATCCTCGGTAGGAGGTGGGCTGCTACCAGCGGTTCCATAGGTGGTATATGGAGCAGGCCGAGCCTCTCCATACCGTCACAGTCAAGGGAGTAGGCACCCTGGATTGGGGCCTTGTTGCTAAAGGGCCGGTCTCTCCACGAGACCGACACCTCATCATCCAACATCTCCGGGAAGACCGGAAGGAGTTGCCTCTTTGTCCTCGTTGTTTGGGAAAAAAGTTTCCCCTCGTAACGGGACCTGGAGGTCTCCTTGGCCATTTCGGGCCACGGGATGTCTAGCCTGGACGCGGCGCGCTGACACACGGCCTGCAGGTCCATGCTTAGACAGGGCGAAGCTGGTGTGCTATCGCCCGGGAGAGCAGCCATCGCTCCCGGCTTTGCAGCCTGAGCCGATGACATGAAGATGTCGTCTTCCTGCTCATCCGAGTCAGACAGGAGGAACTCAGAGGTATCCTCTTCGTCCTCCATGTAGTCTAACTCTAGGACATCTTCCGCGGGTGAAACCATGGTGAGGTCCAGCCGGGAGCCCCAGCTTGGTATAGTGTGGGGCCCCGTTCCCGCGTCTCTTGCCGCCACCGGATCTCGGCCTGATATGGCGCGGGATTCCGGTTATGCGGGTGCCGCTGTCGATGAGCCCCAGACCGCAGTGAGGGGCTCCATCTCTGCGGCGGACGCCCCCGTGTCTTGATTGCCGGTCGGCAGATCAGTGGACATGAGGGAGTCCCGTCCCGACAGGCTAGCTTGTTGTGCTAACCTTCGGTGGAGGCTCTTCATAGTGAAGCGGGCACAATGTCCGCACGAGCCGGGGTTGTCAATGGCCTCCTGGGCGTGTTCCAGCTCGAGGCAGGACGAACAGATCTGGTGTGAGTCTGTGCCTGACACTTTCAACCCGCAACCGCAGCGCCGAGCCTCCGAATTCCTGACTCCTCTGGTGTGAGGGAGAGAGGCGTCCATCTCGTTCGCCGTGAGGCGTGGAGAGGGCCCACTCGTAACAGGTACGTCGAGAAAAAAGTGTTACAGATCTGTCTTTAATCCGGGGGAAAAAGGACAGCGTGGGTCTTTTTTCTCAAAGGATATTACCTGGTGTGGTAATATCCCTGTAATCCTTTTCTCCTCCGTGGAAGAGAGAAGAAAAAAGCGTCCTCGCTACCGTGGTGTCGGCAGTGAGGGGAAAAAACACAAGCTAGCAACGGGTGTGTTGCTAACATGAAGTCAAAACCTTACCTTAACTCCAGAGGAAGAACGGCGAGGTTGACTATAATACTAACTGGTGTGTTAGTACCATACTCTTCTGCGAGGCAGAATAGGGTAGCCGGCTAACGCCCGTCGACCGAAAATTAGCGTTGGTTCAGTCTGTGGACTGTTAAGCTAGCCCGGCTACTGTTAGAGATGTGCTCTGAAGCGAGAAGAGGTGTTTGAATGACGCATGCGTCGTGGCGCAGGCTACTTATAGGGGGTGATTTCCCCTGACGTTGACGTCAAAGATCACCAGCCAATCAGGATTGGCGTAATGAGATTGATGCTTCTGTTTGCTCCGCGATAAGGCGCATCCCATAGTGAGACATCGAACGGAGTGTTATGAATGAGAACTTTCCTAGAACAATGAATGGTAACATTCTCAGAATTTTTTGAGAACCAAAAATGTCTAGCTGGGAACTCACACATGCCACCGCATGTTATAACATCCTTTTCAAACAAATGCAACACGTTTGTTTTCTAAAGCGCTCTAGAAATAAATCTGACGTTGATCATGACTGTGTTCATATTTGCCATCACAGGAACGTTTTGTAAAAAAAGAATAACATCCTGAAAACATCCTCTGAATGTTCCTTGGAGAATGTTCTTCATTTGTTATCATGTAACATTGAGGGAACATTTTATAAAGAACATCTTTAATGTGTTGTAACCCAACAACGTCCAAAACACATCCTTAGAATGTTGCAGGCAAAACGTTCCACCTTTGTTAACTTATCACATTAAAGGAACATTTTATAAAAAGACTTTCTGTCATCTCAGGCCTCAATAACATCCTCAAAACATCCTCTGAATGTTGCAGTTAAAACGTTATGTCTTAGTTAACCTTAAACCTTATAGGAACATTATTTGAAAAAATAAACATCCTAAAAAGGTTCTTTGAACATCAGATTAAAACGTTTCTTTAAAACCTTATTAGAACCTGTAGGTAACGTTAGCCAAAGTTGTGAGAACATTCCCCGCTAGCTGGGTTACTACTTGTTCCTACAGATCGGTCTACAGTAATTACTGGTTTGATGTCAAGTCCATGTACTCTGTGTAGAGTATCAGGTTGTGATGCTTCAGGTTTAAATTAGTTCCCATCTTGCTGTTACAGTATCTTTTTCGTTTCAGTCTCTAAATCACATTAGCGCAGTCCTGTTTGGGACTGTCTTTTAACTGTTTTTTAATTGAATATCCAAAACTAAATGGAGTTTTGTAAAACCATGCTGTACCAGGCAGTGGAAATGTGGCACAAGACACCAAAGTAACACCTATGGAGGGTTCGGGGAACTTTATACGCGGGGAAGTCAAACTTTTTGGTCTTCATGGGCCACATAGCAACTTCCAAAGAAATTAACCGGGGCCCGCCTCTAACGCTATATCCAGTTCTCTGAAATGAGGCAGTCAGTTGCTAAAATAATATCATTAGCAGTAACAAGTTATGTACGTTTGTTGGAAAGGTAGGGTTAGGGTTATCAGTTTTGGTCTCAGTGCATTCATTGGACAGACCGGTCCAAACGTGCTAGCTGTGTGCTGGCGGTTTGCAGGGTGGATATATTTTATTAAAATAAATGAACTCCCAATTTTCGAAAAGCATATTTTGTTGTTTTATCTGGAATTTCAAATCCTCCCTTTGGAATTGCCCCCCATTGACATGATGTATTTTGTTCCCTCGGCCCAATAGTCCACATGCAAATAAACACAGGCGACAATAACCAACGTGTTTATTTGTGTTAAGTGGTAGAAGTAAAGAAATAGATTTGGAAAATTAAACGGTATTGGAAGTGAGAATTGAGTGCTTTCCTCGTAATGTAGAGCTTTCTCCTTTGATTAAGGCATCACATCTTCTTTGTTTAAGAAAATATCGTGGTTTAAAATGGAACCTTTTTGTCAGAAAGCCCTCAAGGCTAACTTCTCCCATGTGAGGTGGAGCTACTGATCTAATGGAACAGACACGTACAGCACTGGTACTAACATCAAGCTATCTGTTGGTAGTGTTAACTGAAATCCTCCAAACAGTCGGCTTGGGTTTTCTTTCCAACACATGTTAAATATGTAAGATGTAATGAGTAGTTTTGGAGGCTTTAAAGTTGTTGCAGTCAATTTGCTGTTGAGTAATAAGTAAAGTAACGTCATTTAAATGAATAAAATGTAATGTAATGGGAAATGTTTCAAGAAACTTGGCCAAAAGTGCATAAGACTGCTTGAGGATAGCTTGTGTTTTTGTGTTAAGACTGGGTAGCATGTAAAAGTATGTTGTTAAGCAATCTAATTTATCAAAAGTATATCCAAGTTCCTAATGTTATAACATAGAACATTGCATATCACACGTGTGTTTACATCGCCAAGCCCTAGGATGCAATCTAATTTGTTATCATGGATAACTCGTAGCAAAAGCCTTTGTTCAAGCACCTCCTTTCAAGAAACCATGTAATTCACACCGTGACATTTTAATCTCACTCATAAAGAGAAAAAGCATGGGCATGGAATAAAATGACCTTTTTAAAAAGTAAGAAAAAGGCCAGATATTACAGAAAATAATTTAAACCTGCTGTGTCAATCTAAGAGCGCAGGGACTTTGTCTTTACAGTGACAGACACAACAAGCTTTACGATGCTTTGGACACTGTGAATAAGACCACTGAGCAGTCTCTGAAGGTCAGCAGCCAGTGTATAATGATGAGGAAGAAATGTGTAACCCTGACAGCGAGGCTGTTTTTCAAAGGGTCAGCAGGCAGTAATTCACTAATATTGGCACAGACTGCAGAGTGCAGCAATTTTCTGTGATGTATATGCTCGGCAAAAATCTCGGAGCAATGATGGAATGTGTAAAGATCACGACAAAGTGCCATACTTAAGTTGGTGCAATCCACAGTAGGTATAGCTCACCCTGCTATTAAAAGAAGCATTTTCTGCTGTTTGTTTGACCTATGTGTACAAATTGAATAGCACTCAGAGGGAATGACAACTGTGTGAACTTAATGAAAATAACCTGTTCATTATGAGCAGTCAGCTTTTCTGTGTGAAGTTGCTCAAATATAATTGTGCAGTTCAACGTGAAATGATTAAACATTTTATTTTCAATTGTGTGCCAGCAAGTGCATTTAAAAAAGAAAAAAAAGCTTGTTTCTATCCATTGATGTTTTTTTTATTTCAAACAAATCAGTGGAAGCTAACAAGCTCCAAACTTGAATATGTGAGAGATAAAAGCTTTGGAGCTTGTAGCACAAATTACCTTTTATTCATGCACTTTTATTTATTTCTTCCTTTGCCCTCAGTTAAAATGCATTCTGTTTATAGTAAAACACCACAGTTGTAATGAAGATGTGTTGCATCGTGCGCAGTTTGCAACATGAACGCAATGCTTTTGTGAGGTGAACATGAAGATCTGACACCAGATGTATTTTCATCTGAGGCGAGGCTTTTTCCTTCTTGCTGTTTAATGTATTGTTTTGTATTTTGTATTGTTTTGTCTATAATAAACGGAGACTATCATTGCAGCATATCTGCTTCACGGTTGGTGCAATATTGCTACAATAAACTGTCCTGTAAGATTAACCCTCTACCTTCACCTGTACTTATCTACTAGCAGCAGCTATTAAAGAAACTGCCCCATCCAAGCCAACCATGAATCAGGCACAGATAGCTCCTGTATGAGCTGTGGCCAAATGGAGGACATCAATCAGAGGCACTGATGGCTTCTTTCTGCAGTCATTCAGCAAGTGGTGGCCTGCTGTGACACAAATTCATCTCACTGATGCCATCACAGGCCAAAACTGTACTCTCAACACAAACAATGTGACACCCAGGCAATTTATTTGCTGTAGGTTATATCTGACTGATGACACCTCGCTCTATTTGGTTAAATGATAAATGCTGAAAGCACTAGAGTATATATTCCAATAATTACCCATGCGATGTTATAGAGCTGAAAAGAGCTTAATGTGCTGGGGGAGAATGTCCTTGGAACACACAGGCACTCATTTGATGACGGATGTTACATTTCATCTGCTGTGTCCACTCCAGCCATACATTTTAAGGCCACCCCCAAACACACACAAAATAACGGAAAATGCAATTTATTACACAGGCATTAAAATACCCACAAACAACCACTGGGAACATATAAGTGTTTTCAAATGTCATTTATAAAAGGCATTTGAAAATTACCATTACTATTTAACATTAAATGCGTGGAAAGTAACCATAGAAACAAAACTTAACTAGATGATTTCACTGCAAGGCTTCGCGCCCATCCTCACATTGAGCAAAGAAAACATTTTGCGTATCATGAATGCAGCTTAACCCCTGACCCTGACCCTAGCCCAAGAGAAGAAATTTTTGATATAATTATTTTAGCAAATGCTTGTCATTATTCGAAAAACCTTGCTAACCATTGGTAATTTCTAGTTTTTGCCAGACCAAACTGGTTCCTCTCCAAAGGCGCCAAATTACGTCACGTCCAGGCTTCACATAACCCTAAGTCATGTAACAACTATTCTTTTTGAATTCAAAGGTTGATCTTTCTACTAACTTAGTAGTTTGGATTAGGGATGTCCCGATCATCTTTTTTTGCTCCCGATCCGATTCCGATCATTTGATTTTGACAATCTGCCGATACCGATTTTTCCCGATCCGATCTTTATGCAATGCATTAAGAGAAAAAAAAGGTAACAGATAACGGCTGGTCATCCAACGCGATGAATTCAGCTATCTTGGCTGTGTTTTTTTGGCCTTTTCACTGTTCTGGGGCAGTTTCTCTTTCCTTTTAAAAGTCTCTGAAAGTGTCGGTTTTTTCAGTGCCGTTACCTGAGTGGCCGCTGTGTACTCGTCGTGTTGTTGTTGGTGTTTGTTTCTCAGGTAGCGTATTAGATTGGTCGTGTTGAACGTAGCTCTGTTCTTTCCACCACGAACCTCTGCCTTGCAAACATTGCATCTGGCTGTTACACTGCCTTCGTTTTCAATTTTATAATACTTCCAAACTCCTGACATTTTCTCTGTCCCGACTCCCGAGTCACCAGCTGAACGTAGCCTCTCGTTAGCTTACTGCTACTATTAGACACTGCGCCCACTCTGTTGCCAGATTTCAGAGAAATAAGCAACCAGGTCTGAAAACAAGCCCAAAGAAAGCAACACATACATGATGTTGTATAATTTTAAACCAAAACTAAGTCCTCAGGATGACTTTAAGACGTGAACATGGTCATTTTTATTTTGTAACATTACATTTAAAAAAAAAAAAATTAGAAAAAAAAAAAATAATCCCGATCCCCGATTTTTTTCTCCCGATCCCCGATTTTTTGAAAATCACGTGATCGGATCGGGACATCTTCACAGCTTCAACTATGTGCTACCAAGTATTGGAATGTGTTCTAAAGCTACCAACGCACATATTTTTTGCATCAAGGTACTAAAGCTCTAACTAGCAGAAGGAAGTGGAGTTAGGTAAACGTTTAAAGTGATTGGTGAATCGTTCTTTCAGAATGTGATAATGCTGAATGGATGCATTTACTCTTTTACTGGCAGTAAACCAAGAAGAATGCGAGCCACACAACCTCAAGAAGTGGCTATCTAATCTCATTCTGGTCACAATGTGTTCGGTGTTCAATTACACTTCACATTGACATGCATTTTTCCCTATCCAGAAAGAATAGACTGATACAGATAATGTTAATGGCAGGTGTAAATGGGGAACAATTGCAAATGCAATCAGGCTATATAAAACCAGCCAATCCAATAACTTTACCGTTGATGATATATTGTATGTTAAAGTTAACTTTCTATACTAAATTAATTATGGTTGGCTCCTGATCTGACATTGGGACTAGCACAAAATATACAAATATTGTAGTGTCTGGCCCTGGCTTTTAGAAATTATACCTAAACCTTTCACGTCTTATTTTCTATTTCCATATTCATAGAGTTAAAGGTGCTGCAAATAACCACTTTGCTGAGTTATGGCAAACAAAATGTTTTTCTAAATAGTGCTACTATTAAGAAATAAATATTTCTTCTCAAGTAAAAGATGTGTCCTCAACCTCTTGTGTTTGACATTTAAAGGTCCAGCAAGGTTTTATACAGCACTCTGCTGGAAACATGATTGATCCATTAGAGAAAAAGCTGAGCAAGACTTTCCAGCGAGTAGAATATTATGTGCAAAGGCAAAGTGTTTTGTCCAAGGTTGCTGAAACGCAGGCTCTCCTTGTACTTCATTAAAAAGGATTAAGCCGTATTGAGCAACCAGAAACACGATTTTTGTTCTACAAATCTATCCAGTTATGCCGTGAAAAGTGGTTCTACCGATATAGACTTACTGGCCATTGAGAGCCAGTCTGATTTGGCAAAGAGTAAGAGATCCAAAGGGTAAAATTGAGAGACTGTGCAGAGTTGAAGTGGCCCAGAGAATGAGGCGTCAGCATAAAAGCCTCAGCAGTGCCCAGCGTCTACCTAATTTATTTTCCCGCTTCTGCCTTCCAGCTCTGTAACGTCTGGAGTGCTGTACATTTGTATGCTCATTTTTTAAACCGGAAGGGAAACGATGTTCATGCCATCAGCAAAATGCCCAACCCAGTCTCACGGCATTTCGTGTTCACCAACACGATTTTTAATCTATTGATTCGTGTTCACCATCACGATTTGCCCCTTTTTTTCGTGTTGCACAGGACGATTTTAAAAGCAATGTATTTCTACTGGTAACGTGTTTCGTGCCTGCAGGCTGCAGCACGTCTTTTTCTCCGATCGGGTCGTGGAAGACCGGAAGCTGTGTGGTTCATAAAAACATGTTCTTACTCAATATCAAGCCACAGTTATTGCTTTTATTTTAAATCGTATAACTTCGGACTTTTGTTGTCGTCTGTGAGGAAAATAAATGGGGCTCAGAGCCTCAGGATACTGAAATCTGTATTTTTTTCCTTCTAATTTGTTATTCTTTTCAAAATAACACACTGTTATTTACTCACCAATAACACTCAATTATCCTTGCTTTTATTTATTGGTTTAATTCCATAATCTCGTGCTTTTTTGGCGTCCGTCAGGAACTGAATTTAAAAATAAATATAACCGGAAACAGACGTAGGCATTTCGAGCGATTACCCAAGATCCTCAGCTATGGTTTTAAGCTCGTTGATTGGATGTGTTAGCCGCAATGCATGCTGGGATTTGGTGTTTATATTATATGAAATCCGGAAAACATTTTAAAAGTATAAAATAATACAAGTTATTATGGCTGTGTGCACCTTGTGTGCACCTCCTAGTGGTTAAAGCACGTTATTGAATTATTGTTTTTATGTGTTATATTTGATTAAAAAAATATTAAGAGTACATACTTTCATAGGGGGAAAGTATAAATATAGAAATATAGAATATAAAAAATCAAGAAGATACTATAAGTGATCTCTACAATAAAACAGTTTAGTGCAGGATGTACACAGATATTAATAGGAGGAGGTGCAAAACAGAAAAACGGATTAACCTTTATTTAAACATTAAATATTAAATATTAAGCCTGACAAAGTAATTAACGTCTAATATATTGCTTTCCTGCAATGTTAACTATGTTGAAGCACTTATTTTAACGGATATTATACACATTAATTATACTCTTATGTATGTAGATAGAATAAGAAATGTGCAGAATATGACAGTTTAATGGTGGAGGTACACACATATTGATAGATGTCTTGTAATGCACTGTTGAGGAACCTGTGACCCAAGTTTTTCATTCATTGCATAACTACACCGTAGTTGTGTATGATATGTCAATAAACCTTTGAAAATCTTGAAAGGGATGTGCAAAATAGCCATAATATACAGTCTTTAATTAACTATTAGTAGAGAATAACGAGTAATGAATATACTTTATTACTTGTTTCCATTCATGTCAATGGCAGATACATGTTTAGTCTTCTCAAGCACCAACTATCAAATATCTCTCCTGATTGTTGGCACTTGACAATCACCTTACCTGCATTTTACTCAGGTGTAACTAAAGTCTGATTTAAGGGTTGTTTATATTTCACATAATTAATCAGAATCTGCAAAGTAACTCAAATAAATGCAGTGGAGTAAAAATACCAGGTTAAGCTCTGAATTGTAGTGGAGTAGAATTACAAAGTAACAATGAGCTGTTATGTGGGTATACGGCATTAATGCTGCGCATTATGGACACAAGTGATTTTCACCCATTTATTAATTATATGTTTTACATTTGATAACACCAATGTGTTTAATAATGGCAACTTCTAATTGTGGGAAAAACGAAAACGTTCAGTAGAGACGTCCCATAGAACATTTTGCGAAACACAATAGCCAGCATGTGTAGTTCTGGGGGGCAGTGTGCGAACTATACCACGGTCTCCAGGGGAGCCGGGATTTTTTTTTGCGGGGGGGGGGTGGGTAAATGCTGATCCGTGCATTAATAGCAACAGCACAGACATAGGCCTATTATATAGAGAAAATCTGTTGCACACGGGGTGGTGCCACAGGTCTACATTTACATGAAACGTCCCGATGGATCATGTTCATGTCAACAGATTTCCCGAGCATGTATGGGCTACGCAAACTTCAATCAACTTGATAATAAATAATCCACGGCCCACCAATGTAACGTTTGACTGTTTAATTAAATCAACTTAAAATGACTCAAAAACAGGCTACATTGTTTCACATGGGCTATAGCCTATTATGGCTGTAGCCTACACAGAGCCGAACACACGCGATAAGAGCAGCCAGCGGCACCAACCATGAACAATATTAATATTAATAATAAAGCTATAGCACAACACAACCCTCTCACTGCCTGGAGAGACGCGACGCCACACACACTACACAACGGCTCGTCTTCTTGTGTCTCTTCAGCCCCCAAGTTAACGTTAGCTGTCAAGTTAGCACTAGCACTGACCTTAGCTCCCTCCTCTCTCGGTTCTGTTGTAGCAGCAGTCACAACGTACGATATGCTACCACCAGCTACATTCGGTTGGTCGTCTTTTTAAAGAAATTGCTATGTTGTTTTTTTCTTTTCGACATGTCAGCAGCAGCAACAATGCCTGGTAAACATGCAGTGCTAACTAAACGAGCTTGTGACTGAGTGGGTAGTGGGTGGAGCTGCGGGCAGCGTGCACGGTGCAAGCAGGCGACACTTTTTTCATGAATCATAAACATGCCCAAAATGGAATTTATTTGGTCATCATATCAGTATTTTAGAGAGCTCCCCCCAAATTTCACAAACCATGTTCCCAGGGGAGCTCATGTCACCACTAGGGGAGCTATAGCTCCCCCTGCTCCCCTCCAGTTCGCACCCTGCTGGGGGGGTGTTCGATTCCAGTTTTGGATAGTCTGGCGTGGTTTCGTTCCATTTCACACAGCTGTTTGACGCTCTGCGTAACCTTACGGGAACTGTAGTCCTAAACGATAGCTGGGGATTATGGGTAGTGTAGTGTCTTCGGCCATCCTAAACTCAGAAATGCAATGATGCTCGAAATGTCCCTTACAGGCCTACGTCTGTTTCCGGTTATTTTATTTTGAAATTCAGTTCCTGACGGACACCAAAAAAGCCCGAGATTATGGAATTAAACCAATAAATAAAAGCAAGGATAATTGTGTGTTATTGGTGAGTAAATAACAGTGTGTTATTTTGAAAAGAATAACAAATTAGAAGGAAAAAAATATTTAAAAATACAGATTTCAGTATCCTGAGGCTCTGAGCCCCATTTATTTTCCTCACAGACGGCAACAAAAGTCCGAAATTATACGATTTAAAATAAAAGCAATAATTGTGGCTTGATATTGAGTAAGAACATGTTTTTATGAACCACACAGCTTCCGGTCTTCCACGACCCGACCGGAGAAAAAGACGTGCTGCAGCCTGCAGGCACGAAACACGTTACCAGTAGAAATACATTGCTTTTAAAATCGTCCTGTGCAACACGAAAAAAAGGGGCAAATCGTGATGGTGAACACGAATCAATAGATTAAAAATCGTGTTGGTGAACACGAAATGCCGTGAGACTGGGTTGAAATGCCAGCACATTTGCACAACAAAAAGAATATTGCTGTGGTGATGAACAGTTAGCACCAATCATTCACCCCCACAATGAATCATGGTCTTTGATTCCTTCTCAACAGTTCATTTGACAATTTATTCAGCCATTTCCCAAGGAAATACATTATTATGCCAGATGACTGGCTTTTGATTCTGCAAATCATTGTTTTACCATTGTTTTGGCTAGAAATCAACACAGTTGACAAATGAAAGCATTAATCTTGAAATGTACAGTGTAATTTCTAAGCTTGTCCTCTGTGCATACATACTTGACCTTTCCCTCAACCTGTTGATATTTAATTGTCCTTGGGGGCATTTGTCAACACAATCCAAACAAACTAATGAATACATGTTCCTTTGTTTATGTAGTTCCATGCACAGGTATGTTCTGTAAGAAACATGCTCTTTAACAAGAATCCCTTGCTTACAAAAATAATGTATGCTTCAATTCACCTTGTCCTGCTCTAGCAAAAGCAATCATTGTTTAAGAATGAGCTATTGAGCTATTAAAGGTGTAAAGACAAAGGCAACAGGCAGTGTGATTGATCAGGGTTCAGAAAAGGTTGCTTGCTCATCATCTCACCTTCCTACCTGCAGTCTGTCCCTCAAACCTTGTCACTGCCTTGCTTCAGGGTCAATATTTACAACACAGGGGCGAAATACGCCAGTGAACCTCCAAACTACTGTTTTTTGCTCATTATTCTTTTCTAAAACGTTTTGAAATAATGGATCTGAGGTATACTTGCGGGTCACCAATCTCAATGAAGAGCAGTGCAACCCTAGAACTCAAATGTTGTTATTTATTACTGTGAGTTCAATCAGTACACAGCTCAATTTACATTGTATTGGCAGGGGTGAAAATGATGGAAGGTCATTGTATTGATCAGGAGAGAACATTATGTTTGTGTTCCGAGTCTGACGTAATTAATTCAGACATGTATTATTTGCCAAGTAGACTAAATGTAATACATTCTAATAAAAGTAATATCCAATTAGGTTAAATTATTTCACACATTGTGCCTTTTAAAAGGACCAGATACAGAGCCAAAGTGAACTGGAGCTACAACTTATTGTTTTAAATGTACATGATTACAAATTCCGTCTCAGAATGTGAGATGCTATGTTATTGACTCCGTACTCAGTAAATACAGTATGCTACTGTATGTCTATATATGGAAGGTGCAAAATAATCTAATATCCTTGTTTATTCAATATTTCAATTTTGAGCTTACTCATGGCTTGGATGTCATGAGGTTGTCAGCCAGTTCATACATGTCTGTAATTACAACACAAAGGGCAAAACAGTGTATACATATTCAAGGAAACATAGATTAGAGCTGAATAATAGTAAACAATTGTATTAGATGCCGTTAGATATCATGAATATGGTGGATACTAGGATACAAAGATGTAAGTACAAGGGAAGTGTGCTCAACGAGAGATTGCTGTGATAAATTGTAGCTAGCGGAACAGTGGCTAATTTAGAGTTACCATATAGTTGCACGTTTCTGCCTAAACATTCCACTTAAAAAAGGTACAAAACTCTATTTTCAAAAATTCTAAAATGGCATGACAGTGATCATGTTATGCTTTTATTTGTGTAACAGTTGTCATGTGATAATGTAGAAAAGATTAGGAAAAAGGTGACTTAGCAAACCAGCTTGCTAGCAACTAGCAAAAGCTAGTTTTTCCCCGTAAAAATTATAAGCTGTTTGGCTAGTCCATAAATAAATTAGGATATGTGAAAATAAAATATTTTCTGTTTATTCAAGATGCTTTTCATTTGCAAAGTAGAAACAGAAGAAAACACTGTGGTTGCGAGGGAGTGCGGTCGTCTTTCAACCAGAAGGTTGTGGGTTCGATCCCAGCCCATGCAGTCAACATGTCGATGTATCCTTGGGCAAGATAGTTAACCCTGAGTTGCTCCCGATGGCATGGCCAACGGTGTGTGAATGTGTGTGAATGTTAGGCAGTGGTACTGCTCTGTATGAATGGGTGTGAATGGGTGAATGGCATGTAGTATGTAAAGCGCTTTGAGGGGTCAAAGCGCTTTATAAGTACAGTCCATTTACCATTTATATATAATTGTTATACTTGTAGCACACTGAAAAAAAGGCTGTTGGATTCACATGATTTTAATATGGACATCGGTTGCACGTATTAAATATGTGTACTCAAAACGGTTCCATTATGTTAAAGCCACACAACTATGTTATGTCAAAGAAACATTAAATTGTTATGTTAATGTGAATATTTCCTTTAATATAGGTATATTCATTTACCCTATGTTTAACCAACATGACTTTTTTATGTTCATTTTAGGCTTTTAATATACTAAGTATATTTCATTTGTACCTGTTAAAGCCACATTCATGTTTTGTTTAAACTACATGCTATAGTTTATTGTGCCAAATGGCAAAGAAAGGCTTATTTTTATAACTCATTCATAGTAAACAATTATATAACGCCTAGCCGAAAAAAGGAAATGTTCTTGCAAATCCATTATTGAAATAGTAACCTGCTAATATGAAAGGGCACTTTAATACCAAGAAAGCAATGGCATTGCTTTGGAAAAATACATGAAAGTATAATAATCGCCTGGTTTCTCACCACATATGCAGTAAAGAAAGTATTACAAATAAAAACAAGAATGGACATTTTGAAGTAGCGCAATTAGATAAAGACAATTCTGCAAATTTGACAATATGACTTTGATGCAAGTGGTACATTCTGAAACACATGGAAAAACACACATTTCTGAAACATGCAAATCAAGCAAAAAGCATGAGCAAAGGAAGTGCAAGACAGTTGTATCGATGAAAGTCCAGTATGAATGCTGTAAAAGTGCACAATGGTCCATGGCAACAGCTCACTCAAATAGTTTGTTTTTAAACGCTTGGGCTTTCTTGGAGAGCATGTTGCCGTCTAGCTCCATTAACATTTTCTGGAGCACTTTGAACGTGCACTTCAGTTTAGGGGGGTAGTTCAGGTTCATTGCATACATTAGTCCAAACAGCATGGTAGCAGCTAATGCAATGTTGTCCACATCAGTTAGTACCTGTTGGCCTTCCTGGACAATCTGTCCTCTGGTCTCATGGTGGAATTGTGTTTGACAACATAATCCCCTCAATGGACCGCGGAATGACGTCTTCATCTTCTGCCTGCAGAGCGCACAGTCACAAAAGGAACAGAGTGAGATATAACAAATCAATACATATACCCATTACTAAATCCCTGTGTTTAACAAGTACATTTGGTCAGATTTCTGTACTTGTAAGCCTCCTTGTTATCTGATATACTCCTGTCTGACCTGATAACAAATGTTTCACTTCGTGTATCCGTTTTACATGAAAAGCCCTCTAGCTTTTCAGTGTAGTCTGGCTATTAAACAAAAAACAGGGATGTTCACATACTTTTGGCTATATACTATGTGGTGTTTCAATAAATACATATTTTAAAGCCCAACAAACAAAATCAAAAGGTCAAATATTACTTCTACTGACCACAAACTCTCTCAGCAGATCTTCTGGGTCCTCATTGAGGTGCACACACAGCCGCTTGAGACATTCCCGCCCTAAATCGAAAGTGAAGTAAAGTGAAGGGGAATACGGAAATAAATAATCTGTTTTGCTCAATGAAATGTGTACACTATTGACTCGATGCATAATTTCCTTAAAATTAATTCTTACTTGAGTCATGTTTGACATAATACAGTTCAGACGCTGGCCTATCTGTCCTCCTCTCTTCTCAAAAACCTGAAGTTTGTCAGATAGCACATCCAGCTGAGAGAGAAATCTTGATTGGAGGGGCAGGGTTGTTATGCGCTTAAACTCCGCATTTATCAAAGAAAACAAAATATCACAGTCATAAAAAACATCAAATCATTTCATTTTCTAATGATGTTATGATTGTAATTGTGTGCTAAATGTATTTACACATCTCATACCACGCATATCTTGCCTCAAAACGATGCAGAGAAACTAGTCCATGCATTTGTTACTTCAAGGCTAGCTTATTGTAACTCTTTATTATCAGGGTGTACCAAGAAGTCAGTTAAGTTGCTTCAGCTGATTCAAAATGTATTGACCAGAGCACGGAAAAGGGACCACATTACTCCTGTTTTGGCTCCCTATAGAACACAAGATAGAATTAAAAATTCTTCTTCTCGCCTACAAAGCCCATAATGGGCAGGCGCCATCTTTATCTTAAAGAGCTCATTATACCCACTAGGGCATTGCGTTCCAAGAATGCAGGGTTGTTGGTTGTTCCTAGCAAAATCAAATGCAGTCGAATGCACAAGTCCTGCAATAAATCCTTCCTTCATGGAGGTGATCATACTTTTTGTTAAAACTCTGAGAGGTATTTTTACAAAAGCTCTTTTTGGAGGATGGAATCTGTGGAATGGTGTTGTGATATAGTGAGAATAACTTTTTATATCAAGTACACCCATGAAGAACAACCAGGTTAGACTACATTACGTTTCATTTAGTTTACGTTTTTTCCAAAGCGACTTCAAATAAGTATTACTGTAATGTAAGACTACATTATATAAGAAAGCCATTTCAACAAACAAAACATTATCCCTTTTGTGAAGGAGGCTTTATCGCAGAATGTTTGGCTTTTGCCTCTCACTTTCTGAATAACTTTGCCTAATAAATCAGAAAATGTGTTTGCAGTATGTAAATGTTATGAATAAATATTCAGAAATTGTCAGACTAATACCAGTTCTCAATTTGTTAAAGATGAAGTTTAAGTTAGTCAAGTAAATCACACAAAACATTTGAATACTCACCATTTACTACAGAGCCTTTGGAACAATGTTCAAAGCAAGGCTGAGGTCAATCTTCTCCACACCAATTACCTATCACAGAAAAACATATTCATTATTCACACACACAAATAGAACAAAAATGTTCTGCTCCTTAAAGGTGACATTTACCATTTAATGATGTACCTTTAGGTTAATATGAACCGACTTCGGCCGAGATGGGCGCCTCCAGTGTAAAAAGCTACAGTATACTAATGCAATGAGTACAAATTTGGACGGAGCCATACACATCAGCGTTGCGAGCTCATTTCCATTGGTTTCAATGGAGACATGCACTGGCTGGCAAGATCTACAATGTAACACGATCATTAATATCCTCTACTTTCCAGTATCAAGTGTTGCTTTCCGACACACACCCCCACACACAATATTGTGTCTGTTTTGATCCGCTCTGTGTGTATTTACGGTATTTACATGAACACAGAGCGGATCAAAGCAGATACATATACACCGTTTTTTAGGGAAAACACTGCGGTCCCACAGACAATATTGTAATATATCTTTAACAATCAACACCTTAAATGGGTAAAGATGGTCGCTTAACGTAGCCTACTACCGTACAACCTGCCTCAGCGCCCCTAAAAGTCGGCACAAGAGTAGACATGCAAAGCCGGACCGACGCAGTAAAGTTCTACACCACCTGACAGCAGACATGAAACAATAATTTAAAACAAGACGTACCGCAAACATGCCGCAAGCTCATCCATCGGCTATGACTCCCCCTCCCCACTGAGCTCGGTTTAATGTGCATAACTTTGGGCAAGGTTCATAGTTTTAAATATTGTAAAGTGTAGAGCCGATGAATGGGAGTCGGTGGCGACGTGTTGAGTATGGAACTCCACACTTTATTTTCCATTAGTTTACAGAAAGGTAGGAACAACTTCATTACATGCTACTCAAGCTAGAATAACAAACCACAGGTGCGCCACCTAACAGGTCCGTGGCGCAACACACTCTATAACACAGTGAAAGCTATTTGCGTCTCTTTATGAAGCTGAAGGAGCCTAGGAGCGTCACAACTGCACACCACGGGACCCTGACCAAACGTCGCTCCTGGACGATTATGGAGTGAGAGTGTGTTGGTATTTACGTTGCTCGTTGTAACGTCAAATGTGAACACAGCTTTTTGCAAACAAAGCGTCTTGTGATAACCTGTAACCGACGAACATTTGATGACATTAAATCACTTTTAATAACTTTTACCTGGTAGAGATCTCCTCGGAACAGAACCAGCTTACTCCTCCGATGCGGGAAGAACATATGGTGGACCCCTCCCTCTTTGTTTAAAAAGCTTCAACATTTTCAAATAAAGATTTTTTGCAATTTTTTCTGCTTTTCATCTTGTCCATTAAAGTGCCATATTGTTGAAGTTAAATTACGAAACTATTAAAACTCTCCAATTGGCTGGCAAAAGTTTGTTGTTGTTTTGTGTCCGTTTTACGTCGCCACATCCATTCCCATTTTTCATCGTTGTTCCACAATGTTTATCATCATGAAATTAATATCTATATATTTTATACTATACTGCTTACCGTTTTCATACTTTATATATCTTAGCATATTCATACACACTGTTCATACTGCTCACAGGCTGATATCTAGTGTATTCATACCCCACTGTTTATTCATCATTCAATTAATTCTATATGTTATTCTGTAGATGGTGTACATTGCTTTCCACTTCACTGCTTGTTGCACCTGGTTAGAAGCTAAACTGCATTTCGTTGTCTCAGTACCTGTAATATGTGCAATAACAATAAAGTTTCTCTTTAAGTTAAACCAAATCATTCAAATAAAATCTATTGTAATGTAATGATTTGGTTTAACCTTATTTATTGAATAGATCATTTAAAATGGCAAGATTAAATCAAATTACATCCATGTTGTACACATCATAAAGCAAGTGGCAGCTAAAGAATTAACACAGCAGCAGGTCTGTTCAATTCATGCTTATTAAGCTTCATGTGTGCGGATCTGAAGGGACTGATCATTTGTAGCCCGTCCACCTATCAGTTTTGCAAACATTAAGAGGGAGGAGCATTTCTAATTATGGAACCCAGTCACTGGTGTGGTTCCTCATCATGACTGAATTAACAAACCTATATAAAGCAATGGAGATCACCTTTGTCTACAGTGGGTAAAATGGAATTTCCGCCATTGCAAACCCAGCCAGTCAAGCCGACTCCGAGTCCGAGCTGTCCGACTTAAGACGAGCTTTTTGACACCTCCCCCGGCTGCGATCGGCTACTCTCGTCTACTTTCGAGGCGAGCCGCAATGTGTCTCAAACAAGCCTTTTGTCTTTTACTACAACAATTACATTTTAATCTTTTTGCTGTTGCAATTGCTCAGTTGTTCAACTATATGATTTGTTTGATCAAATGTGTTTTTCACCAATGCCCAGCAAAAAACAAATCCATCTCCTGAAAGAACGTTTCAAACTTACAATATAGAAACTATTAATAACTTCCATCAATATTAATGCTGAATTAATTACAATAAATTACATATCTATGTCGCACCTTCAGATAGGTCTACCTTTCTGGGTGATTTATAGACATCTTTATGGAAATTGTTTGCTTTAAACTTGTATTTACAGTTTCCAGATGTCAGGCAACTAAATAAGGCTAAATCTTAAAAACATAATACGTATAAATATAATAGAAGAAATAAGATACTTTTCTCATTTGAGTTTCTAGTTACAGTTGAGCTCCTGCAGAATTGTTGTGGTTGAACGTCACATCAATCAAGTCAATCTGCAAAACAGCTCTAAGACAAAAGCTGTACGTGCACTAATGGAGAACCAAGTGAGGCATGATAAATGCTGGCTGAAGAGAGGAAAATAAACATCATGCAGGCTAATGTTTCCATCACCACAGCCAATCCAATTGCGCACAGAATTAAAAAGACTGTGGCATGAATGAGCCATGTAGTCACAGCTTGTTTCACAGGCGTCCCTGGAAATATCTCACAGGAGTGCAGCCTCTATGAAACATGTCAGTGGTGGATAAAATCTGGAGGGAGGAGGCTAAACAAACAATGTGTGTGAGGTGAGAATCAGATGAGCTTGTAAGGTAGACTTTGTAGAGAGGATTAGTGCATGAGTGTGATTTCAGAAACACCCTTACACAAATCTGTGAAATGACTAATGAAATAAAGGCAATGTGGGTCCAAATATAGACCATAAACTGGATGATGTGACAGTTACATAAATTCAAATTCATAATTTATCAAGTAGTTTGTCTAAGTTTGGAGCATTCTGGCCTCTCCAGGTCATGTTCCTGCAGATTAATTTAATCTGTTTTCATCAGGGCGTAGATATGCTCTACCTGCTCTAAAGACAAATCGCTTTTCAAAATCATTCATCCCCTCTGCACTCAAACTTTAAAATTCTTGAAAGGCTTTTTAACTTGATTATTTATTTATGTATTATTGTGATGCTATGAACTATCGTGTACATTGGAATGATCTGCATCTCTGCTCCCGGGTGTATCAGTGTGTTTTCTTCATGTATGTTCCTGCCTGTGTACATGACATAAACTGCTCATAACCAATTTCCCCTTGCGGGATTAATGAAGTTGTTGATTGATTGATTAGTGTAGCAGTGCCCCTTTAAAGGGACCTATCATGCAAAATGAAGTTTTTGATGTATTTTATACATAAATATGTGTCACCGGTGTGTCAGGGAACTCACAAAGTGTCAGAAAAGAAAACCCTCTCTCTTTTCATCTCTTTCATCTCTAAAAACAGGGGTACAACGGACTCTGATTCAGAATTGTGTCCGATATGACGTAAATTACGTTTTATCGGACATGCAGACCCACAGTATACTATCAGAAACGTTGCTATCAGAAACAATGCCTGACGTGTTTTGGACTTTTGTTTACATTAGCAAGCATCGCTAACACTCAAAGCTAACCTGTACTGGAGAGAGTAAAGAGCAGGAAATAAAAAAAGGAACTCACCTTGTGGTAAACCAGCAAGAGAGAAAGCCTTTGAGCTCCATACTGTTTCAGAAATAATTAGGGCTGTCAAGTAAAAAAAAAATTCACGCCACTAATTATTTTAACGCAATTAACGCATGTGTATTTTTTGTCCCCGTAGTTTCAGAGCGCATTTTCATACAGCCCCGCTCCTGCCGTCCGCTTGCGGCAGACCACACTTCCACGCTCACCGGCAGGCACCGACTGGCCACACACACACACACACACACACACACACACACACACACACACACACACACACACACACACACACACACACACACACACACACACACACACACACACACACACACACACACACACACACACACACACACTTTGTATTGTATTATTGTATGAGAGAGGTTCCAGGTTGAATTGAGGCAGATATTGTTAATGTTCAGAGGTTGTTATGTTTAATATTCATGAGAATATTTGTCATTGATCAAATTGAAAAAACATTTGCATAAAGCACATTTGTCCACTCATATGTTGCTAAGAGTATTAAAAACTTGAAAAATATCCCTCTAAGGAACATTTAGAACAGATACAAAAATGTGCGATTAATTTGCGATTAATCGCGATTAACTATGGACAATCACGCGATTAATCGCGATTAAATATTTTAATCGACTGACAGCCCTATAAATAATCCTTGATGTGGTTTGGAACATGATATGCCGTTTAATCACGGCAGAATTAACCTGTAGCTGCCGGGTAATTCTGAGCGGGCATTAGCTCCCCCTCCTCTTTTTTTTTTCAAGCTAAGGACCCAAAATCTGCGTTTCTCTAACAGGCCTGAAATAGAGGGATATGAGAGATGTCTAAAATGCATGATCTATTTTGAGCAAAACACATCATAGACATGTTTTTTATATATTTTTATATATCTGAGACCCATAATATATGCCTAAAAATAGCATAAAAGGAGACCTTTAAGGAAAATTACAATTTGGTTAATCAATTTACTCCTTTTTTATTCTCAATTTAACAGTAATAGGTTGTGCACAAGCTCGGGCATAACTCAGTTATTTTCAATCCAAAATTCTTAATATAAGAACATCTACCTTTTGTTGCCTTTTAGTTGTATGATTACTGTTTACGCTGTATCAATGCTACTGTTTTCCCATTCATTTGGGTTAATGTATAACTAACTATAACTAAGTTAATGTACAAAGTCAAACTTTCTTTTACAATAAGTTTTCTAGTAGGTTAGAAAGCTCATGTACAAGAGAAAAAAAAATGGGCTTTAACCATAAGCAGGGTAATTGTCAACTACCTATCTAATTCAAAGGGCTATTAAACATTATTACACAACACATCCTCACTCCCAGGTCGGCCTATGTTGACGTTATGTCAAGTCCCCTGCCGGCTTTTTCCAACGCAAGGGGGGGGGCCTTAGCGTCCATTTTCAACGCAAGGGGGGGGGCCTTAGCGTCCATTTTCAGCTTTCCGGGATGTCCATGTGCTTCTATGGACGCTCATGGAAGCACGGCATTCATTTGTGTCGACTGCCCTTAAAGGCAATGTGAGCGTCCATTCTCATTGGATAGCGGAGAATTGTACACCCGGAAGTAAATATTCCCCTTACTGACGATTGATTTTACAGTGATATCTGCACTACTCATCGACTAAAAAACACCAGATTATCCTTGTTAATTACACAACATTGATTGGTTTAAATTGTGTGCAATGCTTTTGTATTTTTCCCCTTCGATTCGGAGAAACAAATCTTTTTTCGGAGTAAATGATGGCAGAAGACACTACACTACCCAGAATCCCCAGCTATCATTTCTCCCTGCAGAAAAAGAAAACATGGCCGAAATTCGTTTTATTCTGGGTGTAAAATGCCTATTTTAAAGTTAGTTTGGCTATTAAAATGCGTTTTGATGTCATTTGATGCGAGAAATATGAGTTGTTATTTCAGATTATGTGTGCAGTGGATGTACATGATCTTTAGTTTGCTAGTTATTACGAAGATTAATTCAGGAAATTGCGTCCAACGTTTTCATTGTTACCAAGGTGGTTGCTAGGGACGCTGCTATCGATATTATTTCTGTTATGTTGTTTAACTGTTTAATGGTGTTATCTTTATTGCTACCCCCTTCCCCGTCAATGTATAGTGTTGGTCCACAGCGCAAACATATTAGTTAACAAAATCCGCATCTAAAGATACGTTATTTCCCCCTGTGCAATTCCAGTCTCACATCTCACAGCACATCGTCATTAACAAATACCGGAAACAGACCGAAAACGTTTAAATAAAATAAAATAATACCTTATTCCGAGTGTGCTTGCTTTTCTCTTTGAAAGTCATCACATAACGGCATTGTAATACACGGTTCGGCTGCATTAAATATTACATATCTGCCGTAGTTCTGTATTTATAGAGCCCTGATGAGAAGACAAACATGAGGAAAACGTGACGTGGATCATAAATATATCAGCCATTAAACAACATCTTACATTTCTTTTCACACAATACGTCTCTTTGCCGTATCAACACTAATTCGGCTCACTTTTATATTTGATCCAATTGGTAGATAGGCTGTATTTACACCATAAAGGTGCACAGATGATATAAAGAGACACCTGGTGGTTAAAGCATGTTATTGAATTTCATTATTTTTATTATTAGATATTAATAGGATCCCTATAAAGTATATTCATTACTCGTTATTCTCTACTAATAGTTAATTAAAGACTGTATATAATGACTATTTTGCACATCCCGTTCAAGATTTCAAGATTTTCTAAGGTTTATTGACAGATCATATAGGCCTACACAACTATGGTGTAGTTATGCACTGAATGAAAAACTTGGGTCGCAGGTTCCTCAATAGTGCATTACAAGACATCTATCAATATTTGTGCATACCTCCAGCAATGTTAACTATGTTGAAGCACTTATTTTAACTGATATTATACATAATGTATTATGCTCTTATAAGATGTATGCAGATATTTCATCTCCGGCCTTGTCAGGTATTGAACAATCAATAAATAAAGAACACAGAATTGTTAAATATAAAACACAGAATTTGTGTGATTATACTAAATGATTTTCAAATAAACACCACTGCAGATTTAACTGTTACACATGCTGATGTAACGCAAATGTTCCAACTTGGGATCAATAAAGTATATCTTATCTTAAGCTGATCGATGTCTACTGCCATATTTGCAAAATGTGCCTATGAACCTTGACAAGTGCATGTTTCAGGCTTATCAATTAATGTAATGTAATGTAATGTTATCAATTAACAACAGGAGGGGTCACAAACATAAGTCCAGCTGTTAAATAAAGCTCTTCTGACCTTAGCTGGCGTGTGGGTATATATATTAATACTGCCCATTATGGGCACCAGCAATTTTCACCCATTTATTAATTATATGTTTTAAATGTGAGTGTTTCCTGTCCCCTAAACCTCCAGGGATGTACACAGTTTAATACTGGCAACTTCTTATTATGGGAAATACGAAAACGTCTTTTAAAACTACAACTCCCAGTAGAGACGTGCCATAGAGAACATGTTGCGAAACAGAATAGCCAGCATGTGTAGTTCTGGGGACGGGGTGGGGGAGGGGGGGGACGCGGTGGACCCGTTCAAATCCAGTTTTGAACAGTCTGCCGTGGTTCCATCCCATTTCAAGTGCTGTTCGAGGCTCGGTAACCCTCGGAGCACACTCTCCAATCACAGAGCTTGAGGACTATCACGGGGTTTGTCAAACAGAGCACATGGTGTAGTCCAAACGATAGCTGGGGATTCTGGGTAGTGTAGTGTCTTCATTGCCTTTAAGGGCAGTTGACACAAACAATGCCGTGCTTCCATGAGCGTCCATAGAAGCACATGGACATCCCAGAAAGCTGAAAATGGACGCTAAGGGCCCCCCCCTTGCGTTGAAAATGGACGCTAAGGCCCCCCCCCTCGCGTTGAAAATGGACGCTAAGGCCCCCCCCCTTGCGTTGGAAAAAGCCGGCAGGGGACTTGACATAACGTCAACATAGGCCGACCTGGGAGTGAGGATGTGTTGTTATTACACGGCTTAGTTGAATACTAGATCCGATTAATCAATGTGGACATTCCCGAGGTCTGTTTTGCTAACAGACGGCTTTTTAGGAGAACAGACCATTGATAAGGCGGATCCAGGGACTTTGTTTAGTCATATAAATTGTCAGAAAGAAGGCTTGACGAGTTAACATCAGCTGTGGACAACAGACACACGTTTTTGCATGGAATACTTTTTGAATATACATTTCTATATTTGTGAAGAGCACGGAATGCTGGATTCATAATGGCTAAACTTTCCCCAGTAACACAAAAGAAACCACAAGACAAGAGATGTTAAGACTCTACAAGACAAAGGGCTGGAAATCAAGACAAACAGGAAGTAAATCTGGCAGTATTAGGTTAATGGGAAAGAAAATGTGAACTGACTAAGTTACGTTTCTGTAACCTGCTCTTGCCTGATCAACCTTAAGGTGTTCGTTTTCATTAATGACAACCTCGCTGCACATTTCCCCTACATCAGGGGTCACCAACCTTTTTTAGGATGAGGGCTACTTTCAAAAAATAAAACAAGTCGGGGGCTACTTTTACTCCTCTTTTCTTTTCTTTTTTTGCAGTGTATATATTTAGCACATTTTAACATTATTATATGCTTACCTTTAACCTTTGTGTGCTGTTTGGGTCTTTGGGACCCGTTTTCAGTGTTTACTAAAAGAACATGTATGCAATTTAATTATTTTAACCTGCTTTATTTGGGAGTGGGCCTCACATCCTCTAGGGGGGGCCTCACCTCCTCTAGGGAGGTCCTCACCTCCTCTGGGGGGGGTTCGGGGGCATTCAACCCCGGGAAGATTTTTTTTTTAAATGTTGAAGTGAAATGCATCAATCTGGTGCACTTTGAGCACAAAATGAATTTATGGATACAGCTCTCAACACTCAGATGAAAGGGAGCTGTATACTTTTCAATAATCCAAACATTTTTAGAATATCACAACCAATAACAAATCATTTAAACTTGTTTATTCATATCTTGTGTTACCTAGTTAGCGTTCTTTCTTTTTATTTATGCATATTTTACTAATCACTCCCCTTTTAAACTGTTTTTTGTACTGTCCTAGTGTACACATTGGAATTATCTCTCTCTCTCTCTCTCTGAGTGCTCCTCCGTGGCGATGACGGCATGCGTTAAAAAAAATAATAATAAACATATTTGTAAAGTGGGGGGACACAAACGGGATTTCGAAAAGTGCCCTCATGTGTTGTATCTGGCATGATAGGCTGTTCAATGGGGCTGATGTGTAGATTCTGCCAGAAGGAAAATCAGCGGGGGAGGTGCCACATTGCTTTTCTTCCCGACTGCAACGCTGGTCCCGGAAATCAAGCAAGAACGTGATTGGTCGATATTCATAGTGGGGGTGGGGGGAGGAGGGGTGTTAGATAGATATAGAGTTATAGTAAGTAGATAGAGTTCGCTATGATTTAGGTTTCGTTTATGCATGGGGTAGATTCTTTTAATTACATTTCCTTTTTTTTGGTGTGTATTTTATACATTTTGGATTTTCTTTGCGAGCTATTTTTAGAACGTGCCCGGCGGGCGCCTCACGTTGCCCCTGCGGGCGACTGAGTGCCCGCGGGCACCGTGTTGGCTACCCCTGCCCTACATGTACACAACACACTCTCACTCCCTAAGCGTCCAATAGCGACGTTTGGTCAGTGTCCATGGCGTCCAATTGTGACGCTCCTAGGCTCCTTCAGCGTCATAAAGGGACGCAAATAGCTTTCAACTGATTGCAATGTATTCCCATCTGCGTCGGGATTTGACGCTCATGGAAGCACGGCATTCGTTTATGTCGGCTGCCCTTAAAGGTAATGTGAGCGTCCATTCCCAGGAGTAAAGGATGGCAGAAGACACTACACTACCCATAATCCCCAGCTATCGTTTGGACTACACCATGTGCTCTTGACAAACCCCGTGATAGTCCTCAAGCTCTGTGATTGGAGAGTGTGCTCCGAGGGTTAAGCCGATTCTCGAACAGCACTTGAAATGGGATGGAACCACGGCAGACTGTCCAAAACTGGATTTGAACGGGTCCACCGCGTCCCCCCTCCCCCACCCCGTCCCCAGAACTACACATGCTGGCTATTCTGTTTCGCAACATGTTCTCTATGGCACGTCTCTACTGGGAGTTGTAGTTTTAAAAGACGTTTTCGTATTTCCCATAATAAGAAGTGGCCAGTATTAAACTGTGTACATCCCTGGAGGTTTAGGGGACAGGAAACACTCACATTTAAAACATATAATTAATAAATGGGTGAAAATTGCTTGTGCCCATTATGGGCAGTATTAATATATATACCCACATGCCAGCTAAGGTCAGAAGAGCTTTATTTAACAGCTGGTCTTATGTGTGTGACCCCTGTGATAACATTACATTACATGAATTGATAAGCCTGAAACATGCACTTGTCAAGGTTCAGAGGCACATTTTGCAAATATGGCAGTAGCCATCGATCAGCTTAAGATAAGATATACTTTATTGATCCCAAGTTGGAACATTTGCGTTACATCAGCATGTGTAACAGTTAAATATGCAGTTGTGTTTATTTGAAAATCATTTAGTATAATCACATAAATTCTGTGTTTTATATTCAACAATTCTGTGTTCTTTATTTATTGATTGTTCAATACCTGACAAGGCCGGAGATGAAAAATCTACATACATCTTATAGGAGTGTAATACATTATGTATAATATCAGTTAAAATAAGTGCTTCAACATAGTTAACATTGCTGGAGGCATGCACAAATATTGATAGATGTCTTGTAATGCACTATTGAGGAACCTGCAACCCAAGTTTTTCATTCAGTGCAGAACTACACCACAGTTGTGTAGGCCTATGATATGTCAATAAACCTTAGAAAATCTTGAAATCTTGAAAGGGATGTGCAAAATAGTCATTACATACAGTCTTTAATTAACAATTAGTAGAGAATAACGAGTAATGAATATACTTTATAGGGATCGTATTAATATCTAATAATAAAAATATTGAAATTCAATAACATGCTTTAACCACCAGGTGTCCCTTTATATCATCTGTGCACCTTTATGGTGTAAATACAGCCTATCTACCAATTGGATCAAATATAAAAGTGAGCCGAATTAGTGTTGATACTGCAAGGAGACGTATTGTGTGAAAAGAAATGTAAGATGTTGTTTAATGGCTGATATATTTATGATCCACGTCACGTTTTCAGTTCCTCATGTTTGTCTTCTCATCAGGGCTCGATAAATACAGAATTACGGCAGATATGTAATATGTAATGCAGCCGAACCGTGTATTACAATGCCGTTATGTGATGACTTTCAAAGAGAAAAGCAAGCACACTCGGAATAAGGTATTATTATTATTTTGGTCTGTTTCCGGTATTTGTTAATGACGATGTGCGATGTGAGACTGGAATTGCACAGGGGGGAAATAACGTAGGCTATCTTTAGATGCGGATTTTGTTAAACTAATATGTTTAGGCTGTGGACCAACACTATACATTGACAGGGAAGGGGGTAGCAATACAGATAACACCATTAAACAGTTACACAACATAACAGAAATAATATCGATAGCAGCGTCCCTAGCAACCACCTTGGTAACAATGAAAACGTCGCGATTTCCTGAAGTAATCTTCGTAATAACTAGCAAACTAAAGATCATGTACATCCACTGCACACATAATCAGAAATAACAACTCATATTTCTCGCATCAAATGACATCAAAACGCATTTTAATGGCCAAACTAACTTTAAAATAGACATTTTCCACGAGAATAAAACGAATTTCGGCCATGTTTTCTTTTTCTGCAGGGAGAAATTTGAAGATCACGTGACATAGACGCCAGCCATCGGAATGAATGGTGAAAAAAACGGGGTTTGTCAAACAGAGCACATGGTGTAGGCCAAACGATAGCTGGGGATTCTGGGTAGTGTAGTGTCTTCTGCCATCCTTTACTCAGAAAACATATTTGTTTCTCCGAATCGAAGGGGAAAAATACAAAAGCATTGCACACAATTTAAACCAATCAATGTTGTGTAATTAACAAGGATAATCTGGTGTTTTTAGTCGATGAGTAGTGCAGATATCACTGTAAAATCAATCGACAGTAAGAGGAGTACTTACTTCCGGGTGTAAAATTCTCCGTTATCCAATGGGAATGGATGCTCACATTGCCTTTAAGGGCAGCCGGCATAAACGAATGCCGTGCTTCCATGAGCGTCAAATCCCGACGCAGATGGGAATACATTGCAATCAGTTGAAAGCTATTTGCGTCCCTTTATGACGCTGAAGGAGCCTAGGAGCGTCACAATTGGACGCCACGGACACTGACCAAACGTCGCTATTGGACGCTTAGGGAGTGAGAGTGTGTTGATGTACAATATTAATCAAGAGAATATTTTTAAAACAGCAACAACAGACCTGAGTCTTTGTCTGCTGTCCTGTTATCAGTATGTAACAGAAAGCCTAACCCTAAGCAGTATAATAATAATTGATGTTAAATAGCAGCCACAAAAGACACTTAAATCTATGTCTTCTGTGCTGTGTTCAGTGTTTTCTGCTACAGGAGCTACTGCACAACAAGAGCCTCTGTGTTTTCCCAGCTGGTGGTACTCTGCATTCTGTTCGTCACATGTGAAAAGTGTCATATGGATGAGTATTGAGCTGCAGGTCATTTAGCTCCTATCTGTGACGATGCTCTTAGGTTGAACAGTTCAAACACCATCGACCTGTTTCTTATGAACATAATGATTTGTGGGCATTTGCTTGTGGCTGTTGCTGGCAGTGTGTATGCTGACACAATCAGTGATTCTGAATGGAACAGTTCCAATAATCTGTAGATATAAAGATTAATTGTAAACAAGCAATGAATCAATGGCAGAGGAAATATTCAGATCCTTGTAATTAAGCAAAATTAATAATACCGCACTGTGAAAATACTTTTTAAATCCTGCATTGAAGATTCTACCTTAGCAAACAAATTGGTATTACTGTTAAATCACTTAGGTGCGATAACATGTATTCTATCAGTGTTTTTCTTTATAATGTTTTTGGATTCTTATTACACTTGCATTAATGTGTATTTTGTAATTTAGTGCTGTAGATATTTAAGGTTGTGCTAATTTCAACTCATTTAAATACTGTTTGGTGGTCTATTATACAACAATACATTATGTTCTACAAGTAAACTTTTTCTAAGCTCAGTTTTGTGACAATTCATTTTCTAGCTTCTACAAACATTCAATCCAAACACATCTGGAGATTCATGTTTTTTACTAGACACGGATAAAGTGGATACAAAACTGTAACCTGAACATAAATGAAAGCTGGTAGATTTTTAAAGTACAGAAGTATAAAGTTGCATAGAACTAAAAAAAAAACACAAGTAAAGCAAATGTTGTGTCTCCAATCAATATTAATATCACTCAACAAGAGAACAGGCACTATAATAAGCATACAAGCGTCATCGAGACGATATCATGTCATTCCAATATTTGAACATGTGCTGAATAAGTATTTTGCTTCCAGACAAAACATAGATAAGAAACACAAAAATCAAACAGCTGTAACAGAAGAGGTGTACATGTGCTATTGATTTGATGGGAGCAGTGCCAGGTGTGTGTGCACACTGCACAGCACAGAACGTTTCATACACAGCTCACATTCCCGTCATATTGCTGACAGGGTGAGCGGCTATCTATAGGAACCCTGCTCACATTGACCCTGCCTTTCTCCTTGTTGACAGGTGAAGAAAGTGTTGCTAAGCAGCTTAATCTGTTTTACGCCTCAAATTTCAGGGATATAAATGACCCATGTTGAACTTTTAAATTATATCCTTGATTCAAGCAGTGTTTTTGAATATGGCTAATAACTACTGATGGATGGCATGGCTTGGTGACTACTTGTTGCTAAAAAGTTAGTTATTTAAGAACTTTGCAACAGTTCAACATGTTAATTGATAAATGACAGATGACCCTCAGGCCTTTTTTGTCATGATCTTAGTGTTATGTCACGGTTTTAGTTTTGTCTGTCTGGTAATGGGTTTTATTTTGCTATTCTGTTCTCCCTGTCTCTTGTTTTGTTTCCTGTGTTTTTCCTCCTGTGTCTGATTGTCTCATTGTGTTCACCTGTTGCCCTTGTGTTTCTGCCTCCCCTTCCCAGCTGTGTCTTGTCCTGTGATTACCCTTCTGTGTATTTAGTCTTGTCTTCCCCTGTGCTTCATGTCGGTTCGTTGTATTTTCTCACTCTCCATGTGTGTCACTTATCTGATGCTACCTGTTTATGATTCACGCTTTTTTGTTCTTGTTTTTATCATGCCAACAGCTTTATTTAAATAAAGCTCGCTTTTGTTTTGAAACCCGCTTCCCTTTTGAACTGCATTTGGGTCCTACCTTTTCCCGAATCGTAACAGAACGAACCGACCAACTATGGACCCAGCGGATTTTTTTCTTGACATAGATCTGTTCGATCTACTGCTCCCATCAAATCAATAGCACATGTGCACCTCTTCTGTTACAGCTGTTTGAAGAGAAGATACCCCTGTATTAAAGTGCATTTAGCGGTGATCGCACGTCTCTTTGTTTCTCAACCATTCTTTGAGTTGACCTTTAAAGCTATTGAGAGTGGGACAATCCCGTAACTCATTTGGGAGGCTATTCCAGAGTGAGCTGCCTTTAACGGAGAGGACATGTAGTCCAAAAGTGGTCAGTCTATGGTGGACTTCACAGTCTCCTCTGGTTTCTGACCTAGTGCAGCGTACAGTGTCTTTTCTGTGGATTAATTCCCCTAAGGGAGGGGGGGCCAGTCCATGTAAACATTTATAAAAAAAGCACATACTTTTAAAAGATTAAAAATTGTTAAAACTCAAGAAATTGTGTTTTTCAAGGATGGTACAGTGGTGGTATGAATATGGCTTTCTGTCAAACATCTTGATAGCTCTCTTGTACAGCTGTTCTATAGGTTTCAGGTTTGTGGCACAAGCAAACGACCAGTTTGTAAAACAGCATTCAATGTGGGATAGAATCATACTGTACAGTGGAGGTATGACTTTGCAGCATTGACAGTTAAGAAGGGTCTGATTTGTTTAACATTTTGCAAGTTGAATTTAATAGTATTGGATACTTTCTTAATATGTTTCTTAAAAGTCAAGTTCGAGTCCAGTATGACTCCAAGATACTTGAAGTGGGAGACTATATTTCTGCTCCGTTTAAAAATACGTTGGATCCTTCGATTTTGACTGGTCGTTTACTGAACATCATGGATACTGTTTTTTTTTTTATGTTTAACTGTAAGCAAATGTTGTTCAGCCAGTGTTGAACCTTGCCCAAAGCTTTTGAGAGACAAGATTATTTCAGTCTTTTTCCCGTATACAAAGATGACCGCATCATCGGCATACATTTGCACATTCAACTCAGGACATACACTAGGCAAGTCATTAATAAATGGTGATGTGTCTGTCTGGGGCTCTATGATAGCCTACATAGCTGAACTTAAGACACTACATTAAGGAGAAAGAGGGGGAACTACGAATGTATGTTTTTTTTCTTTTTTTTTCTTGTGTCTCTTTTTATATTAATGTTTTATTTATTTATTTTTATTTATTTGTTCTGTCTTTGTATACATGTATGTATGTAGGTAGGTACGTGTATGTATGTGCATGTGTACATGTGGGTATACATATGAGTATATGGGTACAAGTATTACTGTTACTATTCTTTATTCCCTTATCTATACATTTTCTTTTAATATTATCTTCTATATTACTTTACTTTGACCTATACAGGTATCTATCTTATTTATTTTGTTAGTTATTTATTTTACTAGCTAGGACCGGGAGGGAGGGAAAGGGGAAAAATAAATAAAAATATTGACTGTATAAATGTAAACTCATTGTGCCTGACTCAATAAAAAAAAAAAAAAAAAAAAATGGTGATGAGTTTCACACTTTACAATAAGGCTTCCTTTTACCAATGATAAATGGTAGTAACTCATTTATAAATGGTCATAAGAGATGCCAAGAAACAACAAGATGGATGGGGGGAGAATCAACTCGGTGAACAACAGATACCAAGGATGCTGGCTGATGAAGAAGATGATGTAATCTAAGTAGCCAATATAAGGCTTAGCAGGATAAATGTGGGCTCACTATTTGTCAAGCAACCGGTCACAGTTGCCCTGTTTATCTCATGTATGATTTATAAAGTGTTCACAACCTAATTAATAAATGAATTACAAACTATTTGTCTTATTGTAAAGTGGTACCCTTTTAGAATACAGTTAGCCATAGGTGGTGCGTGAGGCTCAGGTTTGGGAAGGCTAAATAACTTTTTTTACCTGACACTGCCCGCCTCCGGCGTCTATAGAAAATACATCAACTCAGTGAAAGCCCCGCCTGCTGACCAATCAGAGCTCAGTGTGCGGAGTTTAAATCTATCAAGTCATATTACAGGATAAAGGAAATACAGTTTAAACTGCCGTATGCAGGGAAGACGCCGACGTGTCGCACTTATCATTCATATCACACTGATATCACATCATCAATCAGATCATCGATCATATCATATCATAATATATCATATATTTCCTTATCCGAGTCAGCTTCTCGAGCCGTATCTGGCCGTGCAACACTTACATTGTCACATATAGCCTACTGTATGCAGACGTATTATTTTAAGCAACACATTAAGTTGACTCAAATGTAATTAAAGTCAGATCCACTCGTGTCTTAGATGGGGCAGTGATATCATAAAACTGTTGTACGCTTTGTAAGGAAATATTTGTATGTATTCATGCAAACTGTGAAGAAGCTTGAAAATGATTTGAGTAAGAAAACTGTGAACTGTTTTTGGGGCCTGTGAACATTTGGTTTTGTGAGGACAAAGGAAGAGGGGGAAGGTGTGGAGTTGACATACAGTCATCTCAGATCCCTGTGATAAGGAAGCTGAGCCACTGGGATTGGGGACTTAAGATGTGAGCTGTTGATGATAATTTGGGCAGCCAATCACTGGTCTGGAAGGGAGGCGCAGATAACTCCTCCTTGGGTCAGCGAGGTATATAGACAGGAACCCCGCTGTGTTCGGCCTCTCTCTTCTCGCGTCGCTGGGACTGGAGGTCTGGCGGCCTGTGGGCAGGAGCCAGGAGTAGGCCAAACTCCTGACATTACACACATGATACGATATGGTTGTGTATGGTAATGTATTTGATTGTATTGCATTGTATATTACCATTAAAGTGGATTATTGTTAAACGGTTACTTGTATGCTCTGGGTTTCCTTCCTGTAAGATAACGGCTTGTGTAGGGACGCGAGGAGATTTGGAAATGCGGCCTAGTTACCACCAAAATCTCCTAACAAATGGTGATCCGACGTTTCTGAATAAACATGAGCTGTGGAAGGATTCAGGCGACCAGACTAGGTCGGGTACAAACACTTTTAGACGCCTCGGACAACAGCAGGGCCCTGCGCCACTACAATGGAGGTAACGAAACTGTAGGATTGTCTGTAGGCGTTTCAGAGTGTTTTTGAAGTTTGAATGGAGTATACAATGCATATTTTTTACTATGTTAGGAAAGTTATATAAAACACGTGAAAGTTGATCGCAAGGTACAGAGAGTCCTGCGTGACGAAATAAAGCAGTTTAGCGTGGATCTCAGGTAAATTTATTCCGGAGTGGCGTGGAAGCGGTGCAGTTCGTGGGTTGTGGGTGTGATTCCCACACGACGGAACCTGGATGCTCGATATTTTCAGATCGAGCCGCCGTTTAAAACTGGGGGTAAAATAACAGTCTGAGGCCAAATAAGCGAAAGTGTCAGTGGACTGTTATCTGTTAAATCCTTGGGAGAGAGCGCTAACGTCACCTACATTGTGACGAGACCGGCTCCCGTTTCCCTTGTCTGTAAAAATTAATTTGAAAGGCTGACGTAAACATAACGTTGATCGCAAGGTAGGCAGAGAGTCCTGCGTGACGACATATGTAGCACGTTATCAAGCTAGACAAACTGTACGGGGAATAAATCTGTGTGATTTTTACCTGAATAACCTGTGTGAGCATTGTCTGTGGAAATCAGACATTCGATCAGAAGAGTGAAGCTCATTTGTGCTCTGCTGCTGCCATCTAGTGGCTGAAAAGGGGGGAAGCACGTTAATTGAGTCAGATAAATAAAAGCGAAGTCAATGTAGTGCGTATATTTAAATAAATGAGCTGTCTGTAGGTTGTCATTGTTGATTAGTACAGACCTTGTTTTATGTTGGTAAATGTAATGGTACAAAAGCAAGCTATTCATCACAATTGTATTTTTAGGTTATGAATAAAACAAAAAGTAGTGGCCTAAGGGATAAGCAGAAAGGTTTTTGAACGCTTGTCAGTTATGACAGGGCGCTTAGGTTTGCAATGTGCGCCATCACGTTAAAACAGGATTGGTGGCATTTTCAGTTCATTGCTTGCTTCCACACGCCTTCCCCCTCCTTGTCTCTTTCACGACTATAGTTAATGCATTAGAACGATTGTCAAGTTGCCGTGTTTCTACAAATCGGACTCGCTGTTCCGGAACAGCCTTTCAAAATAAAAGCCAAAGGCCGATGTTCGCCAGAGAGGCCTTCACAATAAAACAGTAATTAGCTTAACAATATATTTAACTTATATTGCGTCCTTAAATATTGATTTTAATTCATTACAGATCTAACCTGCTTGCAACACAACTCAGATAAACAATTTCAAGTGGTTAAAGGGGGTTTCCTGTCTGGCTCATTTGATTTAGAACTGAAGTAAGGGAGAATAGTGTTTTATGAGTCATTCCTCATGGTTTCTGAAGATAAATCATCAGTTTGTCTGGACTTTGATATAGAGATAGGATCATGGTGGAGAAGGAAGACCTTTTTTGGTTTCAAATTAAAGAAGAGTTTAAGGATGAAGTAAGCAGGACTTCAACTGGTCAAAAGAGATTTTAAAGTTTAATATTCTTGGTTAGCAAACAAGACATCTGATTATTATGTCACACATGATAGTCTTGTTATAGAAACTAGCTTAAAATATTGGAGAAAATATGTGGATGTTCTTTCGTAGTGTGTGGAATATGTGATGCTGGAAACATGTACGTTTTTCAATGTATAGGAGAAAATGGTTTCCTGAAAGAGTTATGTTGGGTAAATATGTAGCAATGGATGAAACAATTTTTAGAGTGAGTTTTTGTAATATCATTTGTAGACATCAATTAGGTTGTTTAGATGGCATTTAACAATTAAGACAGATAGTATGATTACAAAGAGTCAGAGTGGAAAGGGTTGGATTTATTTAACCTCAGTGTGCTAGATTTTTTATAGGTAATGCGTCCCGAGACCTGGACTCCCCCTCTGAGTTAGAAAAGGCTACGATCCCGACCCTCCAAGCAGACAAAAGACCTAACCCAACGGGAGACTCCTCCTTCTCCATCGAACAGACAGAGAACCAGAGCTGAAACAACAACAACAAGACTGCAGCCAGAACTATCTCCACCTGTGGCATCCAGAACCAAACAGCATGCTGACGGGCAGAGATCTACGCTCATCAGTCCCTCAGACGGGACCATGAAGTTCCAAGCTGAGCACAGGCGCAAAGTGTGGGACATGAGAGCAGAATCCGCCCTCCATAAAAACAGCAGGGAGACTGTAAAGGAGGAGATGAAATGCGAAGCAGTGCAAGAACATTAGCATGATGGGGCATGCAGATGTAACTGGGCCAATGGCTGCCTGAAAGAGTTACAGCTGATGAAGTTACAGCTGATGGACTGAAGAGAACACAGAATCAGAGGAGTAGGCATGGTCGATTAGAAGTGAGGAGGCCGGGGTCACGGCTTGAGAAAACCAGAGGAGGAGAAAAGGAAAACGGGAATGAGTGAGTTTACACATAAACACACTTATTCACAAAACGCACATTTAAAGCATAAATACGTAAAGACAGAAAGATTTATTAAATTAAAAATAGCAGTAAACTATTAGAGTAAAATGAGAACACACTGAGGGTTCAGAGTACAACCATATTCTTCAATCTTTTCATCAGGTTAACAAAATATTCTTTGACATTTTTATTCACGTGTGAATAAAGTAGTGGGATAGTTTTAGGAACCACTCTATAAGACAAATCTTTATCTGTATGGATAATGTTAAAGGGAGAGCTGGTGCCAAGCCAGATATCGTATTCCAATCTAAATAATTGATTTCACCATTGTAGCATAGTTATTACCATAGGAAATATGAAATGACTTCTGTTTTAAATCCTTGATAAAGGAGGGAGTAATGGTTGCATGTTCGGACATCCAGGGTTCCACACACTGCTAAAGAGTTTAACATTGGTTTTTAGGTGGACCAGAATTGATGACATGTGATTGTTATACCATTGTTATCGTGAACAAAACATAAATAAGGACATAGTATCTGCTTGAAGATGAATGGATTTCATATCCTAGAGGGGATTAGTTATTGTGAAGACTCCACAAGGTATCTACTAATGTATTGTAAAGAACTTGAATTGACTTGATAAATAAGTGAAGATAAGAAGATGTATGGACCATAAATTAGTCAAGTGGTAAATAAAAATAGCGGAAAAGAGGGGAACTATTAAAGGGAAGTGGAAAATCAGTCTAATACACACTGATAAAAAAAAGGGGGGGGGCATGAAGGAAGTATGCACTGGACTTTTTATTCGTGTGTGAATTTGGTAGTGTTTTAATTTGTTACAGTATTGATCAGTTCAAAGGGAGAGTTTTAGTAACAGCTCTATAAGATCAGATAAATATTTATTTATATAGGTCATGTTGAAGGGAAAGCTGGTTCTAAACAAAATATAGTATTTCAATTTGAGGTACTGGTTTCATGTTCAGACACCCAGAGTTCCACGCACTGTTAAAGAGGGTAACATTGTTCTTTAAGTGCACCAGAATTGAAGATAAATTGATAGAATGAGTTATGGAATAAATAGCAGATCTTTACAGATCCTAGTAATGTTTTGACACAAGATAGTGATGTACACATGTTTCTGAAATAGATCTATTAGTCATTTTAATACTAATTAGGTGTAAATGAATTGCAGTAATAGTAATAGTACAATAAGGAAGTGACATTTTTTTGGCTAGACACTTTTCAGGGAATGTGGGAAACAGCAAGGAGGGGTTGGAGATATCTTGAACATTATAGTTGTAATTGTGAATTAATAAATGATGGCGCTCCATATATACAGATTTGTATAGACGGAGGATGCTGGCCTGTGCTGGAACATCAAAGTCTCTGCAGAGCACGACACATGGCCAAAAAGACTGAGACCAACTGACCGACAGGGTAACTTGGGAAGGCACTGTCAATGACTGACTCTGCGGTGAACCTGACCAAACCTGACTTTACAACCTGACAGTGTGAGTGTGAGTGTGTGTATGTCTGCACCTGATCAGTGCAACTGCATGATTTAAAACGATGACTAATCAAGCATGTTTTGGACTAACACATTATTTTTGGGTGATAATAATGTGTGAAATGAGAGGTTTCCTAACATTGCACAAAAGGGGAAACCGTATCTAATCTGCTTCATGATGTTTCACTCCCACAGGAGGTGGCGGTTTGAAGAATGTGAAACTCAAACTATGACATTTGGAATTCTGTTTCTTTTAGGACTGAATGATGGAGAGAAACACTCTCAAGTGTTTACTGGGAAAAATGTTTGGTATTGTCTTATAATCCATTATGACCTGAAGGTTTTCTTCCCATACAGGTTTTTGTTTACACATGAGAATGTGTAAAAAAGGGGGAGTGTAAACTTTACAATGTACATTTTTCATTTAGGGACTGAAAGGAACCGGCTGGCACAACTCGATTGTTCAATCTGACCATTGATTGACAGTTTTAGAATTGACCTGCTCCATATTTGGGGATAACACACTGTTTGATGAATGTTGACATGTCTCTAATATTGATTGAGTTATAGCAGGTAACACAGATAGAGAATCAGTGGCCAAGGGGCTGCTGAGAGAGATGTAAGTCCAGAATGGAATACTGGAGAGGCTGACCGGTGAGTAATGTTTCAACAGACAACATCATGTAACTAGCCTGGTAAAGAAGTAAGAGCCATAGACTTTATTGTTTAGGTCATTATGGGGATATACATTTCATCTACATTTGTAATAGAAAGACATTTGATGACAGTTTGTTGGAATTTTGTATTCATTTTTTTAGTAGGATAATATCTAAGAACTGACGGGTAGAAGCAGTATCACCAGGAAGCCATTCACTTTGTTAGTATTGTGATTTTGGTTGTTTTTGAATCCATAAGATTAGTGTGTTTCTTTACCAGAAACATTAGCAGTTCAAATCATATTTTTAGATTTTTAATGGGATCTCAGGGATTTCATTTAAATAAATACAGATGCTTGTCAGAAATTCAGAGCTATTGAAATATGTTATTTAGTTTACCTAAAGATGTTGTGGTTCTTATTTAGTGGGCACAGTCCAAGTATTAAGATTCTGAAGCTGCACAATTAATTTAGAAAACCTGTGCTCAGACGTCGGTTGTTTTAAGACACCCCACCAACAGGCTCCAAGTTGCCACGCACTGGTGGGTCAAACAGCCGAGGGCCCCAGAGCCCGGAGCGTAGGCTTGAGGGATTTGTATCAGATTTCTCCACACAGGTTGTGGATGCCAAAAGGGGGACCCGAGACGCAGGAGGCTGACTGTCAACCCCAGGCTCTCCGGCCCCGACCGAGTGACCCAGAGGACATCCCATGCCGTCCGCCTACAAGGAAAGGGGGACAACTGGTACCACTGTGCGGAGCCAGTGTGCGGCGGGGGAAAACACCTGCGAGGACCCTAGACGACATCAGGACAGATCTGGCTCTCGTCATGGAGGTCGACTCGGATGCTGTCATCATCGGACCGGAGAGGGAAGATCGGGAGGACATCTATTCAGCATCGACTCGGAAGCCGCCATCAGCAAGCCGGAGGAGAAGGAAGACATCTCTCTAGCAGGCAGCCCAGAAGCCGCCGTCAGCGGATCAGAGGGGACAAAGACACGGCAAGCCAGGACGGCACAGGGGACTCCACTCTCCGCTGAAACAGGAGTGTGTGTTAAGTGCAACAAGACGGTGTATGGAGCCAGCCAGGCCTGCCAAGCTATGGGCAGCCTCTACCATGACAGCTGCTTCACCTGCAGCGCCTGTAGTAGAGAAGGCGTTCTACTATGACGCAGGAAGGGTTTTCTGTGAAGAGGACTTTCTGTACTCTGGGTTCCAGCAGTCTGCAGACAAGTGCAACGCAGGTGGACATCTAATCATGGACATGCAGGCCGGCAGGCCCTGGGGAAGTCTTACCGCCCCGGTTGCTTCCGCTGCGTCATCTGCAACGAGAGCCTGGACGGAGTGCCCTTCACTGTGGACACTGAGAATAAAAAGTATGGAGACTCAGCAGACAAGGATGCAGTTTTTTGCAAGTGCCTTGTGTAAATTGCACTCTCTTTTTTAAGAGTGCAAAAGAGGGAATTGTAAGGAAATATTTGTATGTATTCATGCAAACTGTGAAGAAGCTTGAAAATGATTTGAGTAAGAAAACTGTGAACTGTTTTTGGGGCCTGTGAACATTTGGTTTTGTGAGGACAAAGGAAGAGGGGGAAGGTGTGGAGTTGACATACAGTCATCTCAGATCCCTGTGATAAGGAAGCTGAGCCACTGGGATTGGGGACTTAAGATGTGAGCTGTTGATGATAATTTGGGCAGCCAATCACTGGTCTGGAAGGGAGGCGCAGATAACTCCTCCTTGGGTCAGCGAGGTATATAGACAGGAACCCCGCTGTGTTCGGCCTCTCTCTTCTCGCGTCGCTGGGACTGGAGGTCTGGCGGCCTGTGGGCAGGAGCCAGGAGTAGGCCAAACTCCTGACATTACACACATGATACGATATGGTTGTGTATGGTAATGTATTTGATTGTATTGCATTGTATATTACCATTAAAGTGGATTATTGTTAAATGGTTACTTGTATGCTCTGGGTTTCCTTCCTGTAAGATAACGGCTTGTGTAGGGACGCGAGGAGATTTGGAAATGCGGCCTAGTTACCACCAAAATCTCCTAACAGCTTTCAAACACTCTAGTTTATTTATTTTTTAACCAGTTGTTCTGTATTCACCTTGCAGGTGCAACTATGTGGCTTGTATCCTGGATTATATGTTTAAGTCATGGATGTTTAAAGTTCATATTTGTCTAATATTAGTTTACTTTTCATTAATGAAGTATGATGCTGCGCTGTCAGTACACTTGTCCGTGTTTGTGATTGGTCAAATGTAGTTAACCCCGCCCCTTTCACGTGAACGTGCTCTCAGCTGGTGAGAGAAACCCTGGCTTGATTTACCGAGTTGATAGCGTCGTAGGACCGCTTAGCGAGATCTCGTTTGTTAGGGTTAGTTAAGATAACTCAAACATATCCAGGGTCTGTTGAACTAGCTTCGGCCACAGGTGGCTGCATAGCAGCGCTAATGTCAAAGACACAAACATTATATTTTTATTTTACCAGGATGCCGTGACACAAATATTTGGGAAGGCTTAGCCTTTCCTAGCCTACAGTAGGCTACCCGCTGCCCCTGCAGTTAGCGTTAGGCTTTTTCCTCTAATGACTAAGCTTACAATATGTTACTGCCAAGATGGTAACCCTCAGTTTCCAAAAACTCTAGGTAGATGGTTAAGGTTAAAATGTGACCATAAATGGTTAACACTCGGAAAGGTGGTCGAGCAGTGAGTCTCATGGGTTTACTGTCTGGACAAAACCTTAAAATCCTGGCTATTGCATTATCATTTCTACCTGTAATATGATCACTGGCAATGTTTTTTTTCAAGAAGTACTTTCTTGTTCACTCATAACATGTACAGTTAGTCGATCGATGTGGTTGGTGGTCGTACGACTTAAATACGGGCTCTTGAGGATCATGTCCAGTGTGATTTAACTTCAGGCTTTAGACTGCACAACAGCGGTCAGACAGACAGAGGTTGTATTAGGACAGTTTAGAAACTACTTCAGCTACCTTTCCAGTTTTTATCTTTTTGTCATTTCGAGCTAATGATTTGTTATATTACAGTACTCTAACAAGTCCATAACATCATATAACAAGACCATAACACTAACACCTATGTGTCATAATGACTTTTCCGCACAACAACAAGACATGTTCTCTCAGGAATCTCCTGTCGCCTGCAGGTTATTTATTTCTTTATCATAAAGGTCAGAGAGTGGAGCCAGGTTCAGGTCTGGACACGTTTAATCCCCTCCATCACAGACTGAACCTGACAGAACTGTTCAGGAAAATCATACAATAATACACTGAATTGGAAGATAATAGCGAGAATGTGTATAGGAGTCAGCTGGATGGCATCTTATCCACAGTAGATCAAATCGTTTTGAAAAACTTGTTCCTTTGAAATACATTAATTGACTGATTTTCCCTTTAGAACTAACATACAGCTCTTACAGGTCAGCACTCTTATTCTCTGTGTATGCAGTGTTACAGTAGGTCAGAATATGATCACATAAGCCTGACCTAGTTGTGTGTTATCATAGGAGTTATCCCTATAGTGCACCTGAAGAACAACAGACAGTTAAACGGTAATGTAAAGAAAACAAACTTTGAGCCCTGGGTACGGCGGCAGTTATTAAACATTTGAATTAGTTTTAGTTTGACCTTCACTTTAACTAAGAGGAATTCCAAGCCAGAAAATACTCAAATTCAGCATGACTGATAAATATTAATTGCACAGTCCATTGAGAAAACGCCATTTCAGGATTTAAGCCTTGACTAAGATCTATTGTGTCATAAAATAGAAGACTATGCACACTGAAGGAGAGGGATTACCTGCTTTTATGGACAAGACCTTGTCTTCTAAAACTGCAGTGGTAATGGAGGTAGAATGAAATGGAGTTTGATTTGTGAGCCTTGTTACAGATAACACACCGCAGTTGGCCAGCACCATCTGTAATTGCCATGGATAGCAATTTCAGCTGAGTGGAGAACTGGCCTGTCTAACTGGCTGTGCTCATAAATCATCACGTGTATTTTGCATAGACATGTCGGCCCAGAAAACATCAACATCATGGGTTTGGGTTCTCCAACTCACAATCAGTGATACTTAAGTTTTAATCGACCTACATACCCAGAAATAAATAAGGTGAACATCACTTAACTGGAAAGTCCTCATCACGGATCGCTTTGCATTCGTGTGTGGGTTTTTTGAGACTCCCCTGACGGTCAGCCGATTCATACTTGTAATTTTTTCTATCTATAGCCAATCAGATGTCTCCTTCATTCTAAGCCAATCACATGAGCACGCCCCCACGAGGGTATGATTTCTTGCGTTCATGACACTTCATATACATTTTGCGCTGTCCGGTCAGCTCGCTAAACAGAGGGCGGAGCTTCAGGTGATCATGCAGAGCAGTGTGTCTCCGTCAGACTCAGCAGCTGATCTGATCTCTCTCTCGCGTCCGGTTATACTTCACTCGCGTTATGTCCATATCGATCAGATCCAGCTCTCCTGATCGGCATTTATAGAGAGCACCGATTAAACTATTGAGAGTGAATATCGGCCGATAATGACCGGCGGGGCCCCCCCCGTTGACAGTTCACTGTCTAGCACTGGCTTCGTAGTGCACTGATCGATTAGGCTAAGCCAACCTGTAGCTGATCCCTCCACACTCACAACAACTTCATACAGACATAAATAAAGCAGCTGTATTCGCCATACAGGAAACACACATTTAAAACGGTTTTGCCTGCCGTTTGTGTCTACACAAGCATTCATCAATGGTTCGGAAAGTGGCGCTGTACCTTAATAATATAAAGGCTTGTATTTGCGTGCATTTCCTGTTCGGAAAGTGGCGCTGTACTGAGAGTGGAGGGTGTCCTGAGATTAGCGCCTGCAGGCAGGCTCCATGGACCTGTCAGCTCCGGACTGTGCAAAATTCGTACATGTAGCGCTACGTCATGAACGCAAGAAATCTACCCTTGTGGGGGCGCACTCCTGTGATTGGCTTAGAATGAAGGAGACATCTGATTGGCTATAGATAGAAAAAATTGCAAGTACGAATCGGCTGACCGTCAGGGGAGTCTCAAAAAACCCACACACGAATACACAGCGATTCGTGCACAGAAAGCGGGTTGTGTTTGCAGGTGCAGAGGTTTTAAACGGAAAATAAATGTGTGGATCAAAAATACATATGTAAAACTTTTTTCTGTATTTGGATTTTATTTACATGTATATGAAACGGAACACATTTGTGTGTGCATTGAAAAACACAAGTGTGAATCCTTCTGTGTGCAAGTGTGTATTATGAGACTGTTCTGAGCCCATATATTTCATGTGTATATGAGAGCGTTTCATTTGTGTATAAGAGATTGTTTCTTGTGTGTGTGAGAGCGTTCCACGTGTATTTAAGAGCGTATCATATGTGTGATTTACATATGTTTGTAAATAATTTTGGTTTCAGTTGTGTGTGTGAACGGTATTTCTGAATAATGTCCCTAACGGCCCCTCATAGATATACGTTTCTTACAAATAAGTCATTCGCCATGAAAAAAATACGTTAAAAGATTACTAATTGACTAAAGAAATCTTCGTCGACCAAAACCACCAATAAAGTCGACTAATCGACTAAGAAGAGGCAGCCAGAATTGAGCTCTGCATATAATTAAGCGGTCCTTTAAACACGGGTAAAATGCAACAAGACCAAATACCAGTCAGCAGAGAAAGTTTAGCATTAATGGAAATCTCAACTTGGATTATTTAATAGTAAAACTGTTAGGCATTTTATCTAGCTTAACTTTCAACCAGGTATATTTTTGATATGAGCATGTGAAATGTTCCATTGAGCTATGGGAGCAACGGGCTGAACTGAACTCTGCATATCACTGAAATGCACCAAGAACAGTGACACTTTACAACAATACCAGTCCAAAATGCAATTCAATCAATGGAACTCTCAACTTGTACCTTTTAGCATCTTGCTGAACAGTAGTCGGCAACTACACTGAACAAAAATATAAACGCAACACTTTTATTTTTGCTCCCATTTTTCATGAGATGAACTCAAAGATCTAAAACATGTTCTATATACACAAAATAACAATTTCTCTCAAATATTGTTCACAAATCTGAAAAAATCTGTGATAGTGAGCACTTCTCCTTTGCCGAGATAATCTATCCCACCTCACAGGTGTGGCATATCAAGATGCTGATTAGACAGCATGATTATTGCACAGGTGTGCCTTAGGCTGGCCACAATAAAAGGCCACTATAAAACGTGCAGTTTTGCTTTATTGGGGGGGGGTCCGAAAACCAGTCAGTATCTGGTGTGAGGGGTAGGGTTAGGGTTAGGGTTAGGGTTAGGGTAATGTTGTGAATCGAGTGGCCCATGGTGGTGGTGGGGTTATGGTATGGGCAGGCGTATGTTATGGACGACGAACACAGGCCACTCGATTCACAACATTACCCTAACCCTAACCCTCACACCAGATACTGACTGGTTTTCGGACCCCCCCAGACCCCCCCAATAAAGCAAAACTGCACATTTCAGAGTGGCCTTTTATTGTGGCCAGCCTAAGGCACACCTGTGCAATAATCATGCTGTCTAATCAGCATCTTGATATGCCACACCTGTGAGGTGGGATGGATTATCTCGGCAAAGGAGAAGTGCTCACTATCACAGATTTTTTCAGATTTGTGAACAATATTTGAGAGAAATGGTTATTTTGTGTATATAGAAAATATTTTAGATCTTTGAGTTAATCTCATGAAAAATGGGAGCAAAAACAAAAGTGTTGCGTTTATCATTTCATTTCATTTCAAACATTTATTTATACAGATAAATCCCATTGAGATCATTGATCTCTTTTCCAAGGGAGACCTGTTCAAGTAGTTCCACATGAAACATAAAAGCATAAACAGAACAACAAAAGGACATCATCCAGCATCATTTACATAATTATCCACATACACAGGTACCAATAGCTTCTGATTGACTAGCATCCAACCGAGCTTTAAAAACATTTAGTGGCACCAGATTGTTCAGTTTCCATTTAATTTGCAGACTATTCCAAGACAGAGGAGCTGCGCATCTAAAAGCTGTCTTCCCTAAGACAGTCCTAGCAGTTGGCACATTTAGTAAAACCACAGCATTCGATCTCAGGCAGTAGCCACTTACAATTTTCCGTGAGATCAGGGAGCAGATATAAGATGGAAGTTTCCCTAGCATGGCTTTGTATATAAAAATGTACCAGTGACTGAGCCTCCGTACAGTTAGTGAAAGCAAACCAGCCCTTGCATACAGGGTACAGTGATGGGTTAATGCTTTACAGTTTGTCACAAATCTCAGTGCACTGTGATACGCAGCATCTAACTTGACCAGGCAATTGGCAGGTGCATTCATATAGACCAGATCCCCATAGTCCAGCACAGGTAAAAAGGTCACAGTGACTAGCCTTTTCCTGGCCTCAAGCGAGAAACAGGACTTGTTTCTGAAAAAGAACCCTAGCCTAACCCTCAGTTTTTTTAGCAGGTTATTGACATGAAGTTTAAAAGAGAGACAATCATCAAGCCAGATACCAAGGTATTTGTAACAGGCAACAATATCTAAAACAGGCTCTGGTGTCTTTTTTGCTTTTGAAAAGAGCATTACCTTGGTTTTATCCACATTTAAAAGAAGCTTTAATTCAGAGAACTGAGTCTGAATAGTGTTAAAAACAGCCTGTAATTTAACAACAGCCTCCTTAATGGTGGGACCTGCACAATACATCACAGTATCATCCGCATAAAAATGTAAAGTAGCTTCATCCACATTATCACCCACGCTGTTAATATATATGGAGAATAAAAGTGGTCCTAAAACAGAACCTTGTGGTACACCATTAGAAATGTTTAACCACTCAGAAGACAGTCCATCAAAATGAACACATTGGGACCTTTCAGAGAGGTAGTTCACAAACCACCCCACTGCAAGGCTGGATAGGCCAATACTGAGTAGTCTCTGCTTTAAGATGAGATGATCAACGGTGTCAAACGCTTTGGAAAGGTCAATAAACAGAGCTGCACAACTCCGCTTATTATCTAAAATACTAGTAATGTCATCCACCACTTTCATTGTGGCAGTGATGGTGCTGTGTTTCTTTCTGAATCCTGACCGATGTTTAGACAGGATGTCATTTGTACATAAAAACTCCTTTACCTGTTCACTCACTAGGCGTTCAAGAACCTTAGCCAGAACTGACAATTTAGAGATTGGCCTATAGTTATTTAAAATAGTTGCCTCCCCTCCTTTCAGTAAAGGCAAGACATAAGCAGACTTCCATACTTTTGGAATTGTATTTGTGCTGAGGGAGAGGTTAAAAAGAGAAGTAAGAGGTGGAGCAATAAAGTCTGCAGCTATCTTTAAAAAGAAAGGTTCTAAGTTGTCCGGGCCAGCCGGTTTCCTAGGATCTAGCTTAGATAAGGCTTCATGAACAACATCAACAGTAAAAGGGGTAAAACTGAAAGGGTTTTCCAGACCACGTTGTTCAGAGTCACAGACTGTGGTGTTCACAGAAGCAGAGTTAGTGACAGAATCAAACATAGAACCGCAGGACACAAAATGCTCATTAAAGCAATTGAGCATAGTAGCCCTGTCCGATATAGGGCCAGATGCTGTGGTAAGGCACGGAGGTAGCTCATTACGGATCTCACCGGTTGATATCGATTTTATTGCTTTCCAAAATTTCCTAGGATTATTTAGGTTTTCTGTGGTAACTGACAAATAGTACTTCGACTTTGCACTTTTTACATTTGAAGTGAAGCTATTCCTTAGCTGCCTAAAACGCAGCCATTCTATCTCTGAGCCTGATTTCCTAGCCTTTGCCCAGGCCTTGTTTCTCTCATGAAGGAGACTAGACAGCTCAGCAGAAAACCAAGGATTGTCTCGTCCCTTTACTCTAAATGTACGCAGGGGTGCATGTCTATCAATGATCTCCATAAAACCAAGATAAAAATAAGACCATGCGGTTTCAACATCAGCACACAGATCGATTTTACCCCAATCAAAATCAAACAGATCATGCACAAAACCCTGCTCCACAAAATGTTTTATGTCTCTCTTGATGATAATGCGAGGTTTAACCTTTTGGACCTTAGTGTCCCTAATTGTGGCTACAACACAGTGATCGCTCAGATCATTTGCAAATACTCCCACAGAAGAATATTTATGGGGAACATTAGTTAAAATGAGATCAATTAGGGAGGATTTATTAGGGGACTTAATATTTGGGCGAGTAGGACTGTCCACAATCTGAGTAACATTTAAAGAGACACAAAGGTTTTTAAAATCCTCTGACACTGCAGTTAACCAGTCCCAGTTAAAATCTCCAAGTAGCACTATTACCTTGTAGTCTAGTTGTGATAAAAGATTTGCTAGTGAAGACAAGGAGTCTTTGACAGCTGAGGGGGGTCTGTAGCAGCCCACCACCATGACCTGTTGACCCTTTGCCACTTCTATATTTAAGGCTAAAAATTCAAATTGCTTACTGATCGATTTGGAAACTAATGTGGTTACACTGAACTTATTCTTAACATAAATTGCAACGCCACCACCTTTATTAGGCCGGTCGGTACGATACACATTAAAACCATTTAAGGCAATGTCAGAGGCCAAAATAGATTTATTTAGCCATGTTTCAGATAAGACAATGACGTCAGCGTCAGTTGATTTTGCCCAGATACGGACAAAATCTAGTTTACCTAACAGACTGCGCACATTCAAGTGGATGAAACCCAACCCAGACCTAGCTTTAAAATCAGCAGGAGTAGCGATCTGACTATTACTACTGGGCGGACCAGGGTTAGGTTGTACATTTCCTGACAGTAATAACAACAACAAAACCAGGCATCTTTTCCTCTTAAATGACACACATACATTGTCATCTAATTTAGAAACACCGGAAAAGTCTGCGAGAGTGTGATTAGAGCTTAAGAAGCAGTCCTGAAGAACCATCATCGCAGGAAAATAAAAAAGACAAACATATTTTGTCGAGCAGATTGACTGTGACAAGGCAACCGGTAATTGTTTGAGCAACACATCCGAACCTTTGCAGGTGTATTTTTGTTCAGTGTAGATATGCAGGCAATTTTTCAGTCTCTGAACCTTGGTTGCAGGATCCAGCTCCAACAGTTGTTTTTGGAATACCTCAAAACTATATTTGAGATTCTTGGGGTATCTCAGATCCAAGGCATAGGTGTTAGTCCCAAGACTCCCAACAGATAGCAGCCGGCTCTGCTAAGATCCCCAAGACTGCTGAGGACAGGGATGCCCTCAATCACAATCTCTACATCAGTAGGTTCTTCGACTGACCCATCTTGGTTCTGCATCAGGTACATCTTCATCCCCTCCTCTGCCAACTCCTCCTGTCAGTGGACAGGTGCATCAGCAGCATCCTGCAGACATTGAAAATATAACTGGTTAGTGCTTACTTTCAGCCTGCATGTTACAAGACACACAAAGAGCAATTCCTCCCTGCTCACTCACTATGTATGTTATTGATCGTCTCACAGTCATCCATGATTACATTATTTACAACTTCAAAACTAACACTGTTAACAATCCTGAAAACTATTATACTAACTAGGGCTGCAGCTAAAGAGTATTCAAACAGGCTTCCATAAAAATAAGACCGGCCTCTTAAAATGAACAACAAGAACAATTAACATTGTTATTGTTTAAATTAAATACAATAATATTATCTGTCAAAACTAGACCCATTTATTGCATTTAAGTTCCATGTTACCTTCTGGGTTTTAAAGAACCCATTTTCTGAAATGCCAAAACTAATAATCATTATTGTTTTTTTATTTCAAATAACTTAAAAAAAAAAAAAGGTATACGTCTTCTGGGCTACTCATATAAGGGTACTACAATTGTAACTGCACATCTGTATTGGCCTCTGCCTCACCTCTGTGCCACGCTGTCAGTCTGTTCGTCTGCTTGACTGAGTGCGTGTATGTCTGTCCCACTGCCCGATAATTTTTAGTAATCGAGTTACTCGAGGAATCATTTCAGCCTTAGTACTAACCTCAAAGTCCTTGATCAAGGCACTCGCATCTTCTCCCAGATGGTCGATGAGACATCGGATGACAACCTCTTGTTTTCGCTGAATGGGGATTCCACTCTGCAGAGCAGTCTTTCAACAACTAATACAATGTATTACTCTGCACATTCAAGCTGAATTTTGCTTTACTGTAACAAGTGTATAGTCAAACTGTTTCAATGTAATTAACATTAAAGAAATTAAACATTGTCAGTATAGTATGTTGTGGAGGGATGCAAAGTAAATGCAAGAACAGAACATGGAACATTTGGCATATGAACAGAAGAACGGGAAGAAGCCAATGCTGATTGATATATATACATGTACATGGTGGTGGGGTGTCTAGAAGATGTGAGATATTGAAGGGCAGAAAACTAAGGAAGAAAAAGCAATAACTGTTAAGGAAGACATGAGGATGAATAATATGAGAAGTTTGCAAGTAAGCAAGATTTAAACAGGAAGGAGAGTCAGAGGGGATAAAGAGGAGTTGTCGAATTAGGATAAATGACTATCTAAAGTAATTAGTGATTGGAATTAACTTACACAAAGGAAAGAAATGCGATTGGGACAGGTGGAATTATTAAGGCAGTTAAGGAAGTAACTCACAACAAACTCACCTCTTCAATCTGGCTTTTGATGTGTGATTGTTTTTGTATTATTTGACTTTAACTTTATATATATTTATTTGTTGTTCTTTTCTTTTCACTATATCTGTAAAGCTTCTTTGAAGTAGAATACTCCTTTTTGCCCGACGTCGCTCTCCGAAAGCACCCTTTTTCGCTTGGAACATGGACAACAGTTTTGGGGAATAGAAGTCCAACATTGACATGAACTTTGGCTCAAGATTCAGTGTGTTGATCCCTCTGAAACTCTGCGCAGACCCGAAAGAGAGAGATGAGAAAAGAGAAAAAATAAATTAGGATTCAATTTATTGTCATTTCAATCCATCAAAAACTAAAGTCCATATAGCTTTCAATAGGATGTAAAACTGTGACACATGCAGGTTATCAGTCTGTAATGTGGTGTTGACCACTGCTAAAAGAAAATTCCATTTACTCACTTGGAGACATCTAACAAGACAGGCCATCTGTCCTTGATGTCTTCGATGCTCATCTGTAGACTGATGACATCATGTCTTCTATGTGCAAAAGTTCTGCACATCAAGTCCTTGATGGCTGTGCAAAACAACAACATAAGTAATACATTTACACAAACTACTAATAGTAGATTAACTCTGGTTACTTCCAGGTAGATAAGATTGCTAAATGTGCTAGGTCTAACTTGAAGCCTGTGCTCCGCTCAACGGTACCCTCACAGCGGACAGAGCTGCAGGTGATCACGGAGCTGAGTGTCTCAGTCAGCAGAACCTGATCACTCTCTCCCGATTATACTTTGAGGAATTGAGGGAAAATTGAAGTAACTTGAAAGTTTGAAGTGAAAGTTTGATACAGTGTATTTTTGGTATATTCATCTTAATGTCCCCTGATATATAAGAAGTGTGTTTTTATATATTCATGTGTGTACTTAATTACTTTGTATTTAATAGTAGCAGTTTATATGAACAAGAAGCTGTCATTGAGAAGTGTAGGGGACAGAGAGGAAATACCTGTCTAGATCTGTTTTTGGTTTTCTGTCTGCATTTTGTCTCGTTTAAATCTGTCTGTGGTTCCTTGTCGTTAGTTTCCCTGGTGTGTCTAATTTACCCGATTGTGTTCACCTGGTGTCCCTGTGTTTTCTCCTCCCTCCTCACCTGTGTCTTGTTTGTATGATTAGTCTTGTGTGTATTTAAGTTCTGGTTTTTCTGTCTGTCTTTGTCGGTTCGTCTTGTGTCATGACTAGTTCGTCGGTGAGTGTTCTGTTCTGTCTTTGTTAGTATACCCTTGAAATAAAGGAATTTTCACGTTAATCTGCATTTGGGTCCTACCTGCATCACACACCGTAACATTACGAACCGACCAACAAATGGACCCAGCCGATGATCCATGGGAGGTAGAACTACAGCAGTTTACCTTCTATCTGGCTTGCTGCTTCGATTGGTGGAAGGGAGCGTCCAGTGTTCGGAAGAAGAGGGCCGCTCTGGTAGAGGCGCACCGGTTGGCAGCAGAGAAACTATGTTTTGTGGAGTTCTTACCTGACTGGATTTTGGACTTCCTTGAAACATGTGATTCCCGGCCTGCTAGCCCCAGGCATGCTAGCTCCATGTCTCCCAATTCCCAACCTGGCACCATACGCCTTGGTGGGTTCCGCCTGAAGTCAACCCGTGCTTCTGCCCCAGTTCCTGCTCCTGTCCAGGAGTCGTATTCCGAAACTCGTCTGGCTTATGGAGGTCCATGGAGTATTCAGGCGGCTGCTAAGAGGAGTCGTCGCAAGGCCAGGCTAGCAGCCCGAGCCCCAGCAGCCATGATTCCGGCTACAGAACCGGCCCACATAGCCATGGTTCCAGCCCCGGTTCTGTCCCCAGCAGCCATGGTTCCGACCCCAGTTCTGGCCCCAGCAGCCATGGTTCCGGCCCCAGTTCTGGCCCCAGCAGCCATGGTTCCGGCCCCAGCAGCCATGGTTCCAGCCTCAGTCCTGGCCCCAGCAGCCATGGTTTGGACTCCAGCCCCTCGTCTCCGGCCGACGCCAGCTCCCCGTGTCCTGTCGGCGTACCGGCCGACTCCAGCACCTCGTCTCCTGCTGGCTCTCCAGCCGATGCCAGCTCCCCGAGTCTTGTCGGCGTACCGGCCGACTCCAGCATCTCGTCTCCTGCTGGCTCTCCAGCCGACGCCAGCTCCCCGAGTCCTGTCAGCATACCGGCTGACTCCAGCACCTCGTCTCCTGCTGGCTCTCCAGCCGACGCCAGCTCCCCGAGTCCTGTCAGCATACCGGCCAACTCCAGCCCCCCATGTTCTATTGGTGAACCAACTCTCTCAAGTCTCCCCTCCAGTTCCCTCTCAAATCTCCTCTCGAGTCCCCTTTCAACCTTCCGACACCTGTTCCACCGGCTCTGGTTACTGTCCGGTCAACACCGGCTCCTGCCCGGTCCCGGGCCGTCCGCCCGAGAACCCCTCCTTGAACTCTGTCTTGCCCCCGGGCCGTCCGCCCGACTCCCCCTTTTTGAACTCTGCCTTGCCCCCGGGCCGTCCGCCCGAGTCCCCCTTTTTGAATTCTGCCTTGCCCCCGGGCCGTCCGCTCGAATACCCCTCTTTGAACTCTGCCTTGCCCCCGGGCCGTCCGCCCGAGAACCCCTTTTTGAACTCTGCCTTGCCCCCGGGCCGTCCGCCCGAGAACCCCTCCTTGGACTCTGCCTTGCCCCCGGGCCGTCCGCCCGAGTCCCCCTTTTTTGACTCTGCCTTGCCCCCGGGCCGTCCGCCCGAGATCCCTTCCTGGTCCTCTGCTGTGCTCCTGGGCGGTCGCGTCACGTTTATGTCCATATCGATCAGATCTAGCTAGTTCTAGTTAATTATATGACTGCCTGCTTATCAAGGGATACCTAAAAAAAAAAAAAAAAGCTTCATAACCGGATGTGGTGGCAAAGCCCCCTTCACAGCCTGTTCAAGGCGAGACTGTTGCGCCGTTATTCCGGCATGCCTAATATCACACACTGGGGCAGCATTGTCTGGTTAAGTATAAAAAGTTGACGTAATGGCGGATCTTCTTTACTACAGCATTTCTGAATAACAGTGTAAAAGGGGCTTAAAAGAAACAGCTAACTATGCTACATACAGACAGCTGGTTGGTTACTGTAGGTAGGCCTACGTTAAAACAACAACTGCGATAAAGCAGATGCTAATGTTTCTACTTTTTACTAGAGTAAAACATTAGCTTCACTTAACCTGGTTGACTGTGTCCACCTCTCTGCTATTCTGAGTGTGTATAGAAGCGGACAGAGAACTAGCTAGACCTACGACATGGCTGCAAGTGTGACAGTATTTAGATAATTACACCCTATAAATTTGTATATGCACAAAGACAGGGTCAATATTTCATTAACTTTGGCTAGCTGGCTAGTCAATATTGATTTGGAATGAGTAATAATTGCTGTTCCTGAAACTGATCAGGATAAAAGCGTCGGCTAAATGCAATGTAATGTATTAGCCAATTCTCAAATATTTTTGATTTAAATTTACCAAAGATATTAAGGATATCTTAAAAATATAATTTGTTAGTCAAATACTCTTATTTTCGTGTAATCAACTTAAATAATAATAATAATGTAAGACAAAATTAACTGTTGGATTTGTATGCATTTATTTTGGTATGTCCAACTCAAACAATTACTCTACTAGTATAGCTTTTTAATAGTGTGAGTGTATCGGACCCGGCGCCACGAGGGGGCATTGCCCCCTCAGTTGTATTCTTTGCCCCCTCACTTTGAGCATCATTCATCCATCAAAAAGTACGATAAATGTCACAATTATTAAATAACTTTAAATAATTATTTTCCCCAATATACATTACTATGTTTGGATCAGATATGTGGGCAGGCAGTCAAGCAACGTGTAAAAAAGTCTCAACCCCAAGTGAGCTTGTAGTTAGCGTGTGTGCTGAGCTGTAAACACAGTCCACAGACCAAAACGTCTCCGTTTTCCGGGCAAAGTCTTCGGTGGCCGGTACCCGGTTGAAACTCCCGAAAATGCTCCCGTTTTTGAATGTGCATTAAAAAAAACATAAAGCAAGGTGAAATAAAATGTTACATGATGTCAGTAAAAACAAGTCTATGGTAAAAACAGAGTAGAGTTGTGCCTGTTTGTAGCGTTAGCGTATTTCTTCTTCTACTACTTTTTCTTCTACCTCTACTTCTTCTTCTACTTGTATTTCAATGTAGGCTACCTGCCCGCGAAATATATTGACATAGTGCAACAACAAAGCTTTAAACGAGGTAAATTACGAATTTATGTTCTCAATTGTCAAGTGTGGGATTGAATATTACATTAGTTTAGATTAGATTTTTACTATAATAATAATTAGGGTCGGGACTTTAACGCGTTAATTAAGATTAATTAATTACACAAAAATTAACGCATTTTAATCGCACTTATTTTTGCACAGCGGAACGTTTCTCACTGGATGAGTTTCAGGCGTACCGATTATACTGGAGCACCAACTAACGTTCATGACTTCAGCATGGGACTTCAAACAACAACAAATCACGGTGAACAATAGTCAAACATGAACGAACAAGCTGATGAGACCGCTTTGGTCGGCCCCGTGGATGGGAATTTTTGTTTTAAAAAAACGGACGGATGGAAGCGTCGACAAGAGCACGGTTGTGTGAAAATTATGCAAAAAAGAATTTGCATATCACCGCAGCACATCAAGCCTAAAGTATCACCTAAATGCAAAGCATGTAGCAGCTAGCGTGGACGTTAGCCCGACTCCGAGTGCAAGGAACCACACCCTGACCCAACCCACACTCAACCAGATGACTGGTTTCAGGGCCAGGATAAGTAAGTCCACGTCTGAGAAAATAACCAGCTCGGGCAGGGCTCGACATTAAGGACTGCCTGATGGCCCGGGGCCATCATCTAGTATTTAGCTCGGGCAATGAAGCATCACCTGCTGGTTGCCCGATCGGGCAATCTATTATGCCAGTATCATGCAGCTCGCGGATCCAGTAATGAGTGACCCGACAGTAAAACTAAACATATCTATAACTAGTTTAGGTAGTTTGAGAGGTAATTAAAATAGCTACGTGTGATATTCTAACCTGAAGTGTGTGTTTTGTTCCGCTCACCGCTGCATGTGGTTATGCAGAGCTGCGTGTCGAGTCTCGCCTCGTCAGCAGCAGCTGATCTCTCTCTCCCGTCAGATTAGACTTCACTCGCGTTTATGTCCATATCGATCAGATCCAGCTAGTTCTAGCTAATGATATGACTACCTGCTTATTAAAAGACAACGACACAATAAGTGTCGCTATGCAACTGGATGAGGCCACAAAGTATAGCGCAGCATTATGCATTTGTTTACATGCCCACCGGAATCCCGAGGCATTACCAACAGATCAACGCACAATCAACCCATACAGGACATCTCTTTCTCCACATTAAGTGTTAGACATTAGAGTTGACTATTCTTGTCTGTCACATACTCTTCTTGTCTGTCACATAAGTGGCACAACTGAAGCGGTATTGCTCTAAAGGGAAATTATTTTGACCGAAGATATTTAGATTTGCCGGCTAACGGGAACTCTGACGTGTGCTTCGCGGATGCGCTCGGCTCCTCTCGACAGCTGCTCGGGTCTGCTCGGTCAGCTTCCGGATGATGAGGCATTCGTTCGACCAACTTACAGTAGATAACATTACAAACATTTTTAACAGGGCCCATAATAGTGTAAATAATGTTTGTTTTGGCAGTTATAACTGAATGTAATGTTTTCTACTTTTTTCCATCTGGGAAGGCATTTGCCTTCATCAGATGGAAAGTGTCTTGACCAACAACTTAAGTGTTTCTTATAGCTATGCAGGGCATGCAAGCGAGCAAACACAAACAAGAACAAACAAACAAGTGAAATGAAGAATAAAATTGAAATTGTACAATATAATATTGTGGTGGTTCATCTTATAATTCAGTCTAGAGAATGCACCAGACAGCATCTAAGACCTGCAAAAATCTATATTTTCTAGGGGGACGGAGGCCCCCCAAACCCTTCATGCCATTTCGTCCGCGTGCATTTTTCAGGGCAATCTCTATTGGGCTCAGGGCCATCTGTAAATTAGCTTAGATGGCCCACAGGGCCATCTCCCAAAATCCTTAATGTCATGCACTTGGACTGTAGACCACTTGGAGTAAAATCCATGTGAAAATTGCTTCTCACTGTTCTCAGGTCAAATATGTATATTTGATTAAAAATGCAATTAATTTCGATTAATTAATTACAAAGCCTCTAATTAATTAGATTAATTTTTTTAATCGAGTCCCGGCTCTAATAATAATAATATGTTGTATATGATATAAACCGTATTGGTACAATGAGTGACATCTAGTGACGGAGTGTGGAACATTGATTCGATTTTTCGGGAACCACTTTACAATAAGACTACCCTTATAAATAATTCATAAATAATTAGGTTATTAATTAAGTTGTAAACACTTTATTAAATCATTAAGAACCATTTATAAACCAGTTCTAACAGTTTTCATACGTCAACACAGGCTCACTATTTGGCAAGATGACTTAGCCTTATATTGGCTAGCTTACTTTGTCTTCTTCATCAGCCAGCATCCTTGGTATCTGTTGTTCAGTGAGTTTATTCCCTCAATCAATCAATCAATCAATCAATCAATCAATCAATCAATATTTATATAGCCCAATATCACAAATGTTACATTTGTCTCAGTGGACTTCACAGTTTGTACAGAATATCAGTATGACAATACGACACCCTCTGTCCTTAGACCCCTTCCATCTTGATGTTTCTTGACATCTCTTTATGACCATTTATTTATGAGTTACTAACATTTATAACTGCCAAAAGGGAGCCTTATTGTAAAGTGTAAAACACATTCCCATTATTAATGAGTTACTAACATTTCTAATAAGGCTTAGCAGTACAGATAAATGTGGGCTCACTATTTGGCAAGCAACCGGTCACAGTTGCCCTGTTTATCATTTATTAATTAAGTTGTCAAATCTTATAAAAGCTTATTAATGATTTATAAAGTTTTCACAACTTAATTAATAAATGAATTACAAACTATTCGTAAACCCTTTATAAGGGTAGTCTTATTGTAAAGTGGTACCGATTTTTCTCATGGCAGTTAGACTCTAGAGACAAACCAGGGGGCTTTGCTTTTAATCTGTGTCTGTCCATTTGGTGTAGTATTTTATCCAATATTACATTTGGTTTATATATTAGTCACTTTATTATGAAATGCCAGGTTGTAGGCCTTGGTTTGAACATTCAATTCTGAAAATAAAAAATCAACCATTTAATGATGATTAATGATTCATTTTTCTTTAATCCTGACATGACTAGAGTAGATAGTAATTAAGTATGTCAATCTGTATAGGAAGACGAGTTAAGGGATAGAGGAGAAAAGGTTATGGTATAATTACAGAGCCTGTCAATTTATGAATTGAGGAAATCAAAGTTAGTCTATTAACCAAAGTGCAGCCATCTAATAATGTACTATCTGTAATTAAAGATCAGAGGAAAAGAACAGAATGAGAGGGGTAAATCCGGAATAAAGAAGCAAAGAGATTATAGAGCAGTGAGAAGGAAAGGAAGAAAGAGAAGACACGTTTAGGTCAGGATGGATATCCGAAAGTGGTTGTCCAACAAGAAGGCTGGTAGTTCTGGCAGCAGCAAAGATATTGTGGAGGCCGAGCTTCCAGAGAGGGATTTAGTTCAGAGCGAGTTAACTCCACCAGCCAGAGAAGATGTCCCGGCGGCGGCCAGAGCATCTTGTTCCACAATAAGCACTAGAATGGGTCAACAGCCTGCGCATGACGATCTTGGGACAGAGGGGCCAACCCAGGTTATCCTGCAGTCATACCCTGTCCGAATAATGAATGGCCACAAACGCACCTTTACCAAGAATAGGTTTAATGGAAGAAAGTGGCTGGAATATTCAGTTGTGGCTGATGCTGCATTTTGCTTTCCATGTAGAAAGTTTAACATAGGTTGTAGTGCTAATGCAGACAAAGCCTTCACACAAACCGGCTTCTGTAATTGGAAATGTGCAACTGATGTGTGTGTGTATGTCCCTTTAACGTTCAGCACTGATTGAGGGCACCTGGCTGTCGGTACGGCCATGAGGAGTGAAAGGCCCGAGCCAGAGACTCGCTTGCTCTCTCTGTTGGAGGATTTGTTTTGGAGAGCATACCTGACTTATGATTTTGTTTCCCTTCACCTTAGTTTGACATTCAACACTTTGCACGACCACACCATTTTCACACACCCGCACACATACACTACTGATCTTACTGATTAACACATCCCATTGTGGTAGCTCTGTTTAGTTTAATGGTAATAATAAATATATTTCCTTACATCGCGTCCGTTTCACGTTTTTGGCCAAGAGCCAGGCCGTGACAGTTGTGAAAAAAAGTCGCCCCCTCTGATTTTTTAACAGCCCCCTCAGTCATTTCATCCTGGAGCCTGGCCTGGAGTGTTTGGCTATTGACTTGGGTATGACTTAAGGGTAAGGGCTTTAATTAAGGTAAGGTAGGGCTCAAAACACATCTTTTCAACTCTGTCTACCCATAAGCCCCCCCTCTCAATCAACTTCCTCTTGACTGCCTTTTTTTTGTTTATTTTATTTTACTATATTTATTTGTTTGCCTGTCCTTGTTTGTCTACCCTCCCTCATACTGTAAAGCGTCTTTGAGTTGTGAAAAGCGCTATACAAATGTATTATTTAATTGCAAATAACCTTGCCTGAGGGGATGATTGTACCTTATCATAGTTAATTCATTAATGTATGTTACTTGCACTTGTACACTAAAGTAGAAGATAGAAAAAGTACTGATTTTCCTTTTTTAGAAGCATTTAGAACTGGCTGACAGTGTGTTTTTATGACAGGGATTGTATTCATCACCCCCTGTCATTAAGCATACCCAGACTTCACTTGGGAATATAGGGTTTAAAATGATATCTCAATAGGTGTGGGAGAGAATATGTTCTTTTTTATTTTATGATAGAGAGATTAATTTTGTACATAACCTTTTTTCTGACTTATCATAGGAAAGGTCTGTTTAATCATTGTGTAAGCAGCAGTGTATCTAACACAGTTACATTTATAGTTTGCTTAATAATGGCACAACATGTTATTCAACATTTGTTCTTGACAGTAAACTAATTGCAGCCAATTATTTGACTGCCATTTATGTATTCAGGGAGAGCCAGATAGAGTATCATGTTTTGTATTGGCTTATTACAACATCTGACATTGCCCTGCCATTTCATTCTGTGTAAATGGCCTTTTTTCAATTACATCAGAGTAATAATTACCCAAGGAGGGGCATGTAAAAGGTCATATGACTAAGACTTGCTTTCCTATTCACAATGGTTTTCTGTAATATGGCGCGAGCAGCATCTATGTTCTCTTTTTCATAATTGTGCTAATTGAAAAGATAATTTATTTAATGAAAGTCATCACTAAGGCAACAGTTAGTTCACCACCTGTTGAGTTTGCGAAAAAGAACAGAAAGGTGTTAAAGAAAGCGGAGCATGTTGGACCTGAAAGCAGGCCGCATAAAAAAATAAAGGAAGAGCTTTTCATATAAGGTAATCAGAGATGGGGTCGTTACTAAAAAAAAGTAATATATTACATATTACATATTACTTTAAAAAAAAGTAATATATTACACTACTTCGTTACTCTCTACATAAAGTAATTCGTTACTTTACTCGTTACTTTACTCGTTACTTTACTCGCAGGGCCGGCCCGCCCCTCCCTGCAGGCAGATCACGCAGACTGCTAAAGTTTTAAATGTTCTCTTTAGTTCAGTTTCCATTGTCGCATAAGACTGATCCAGATAGCTCCTGAATGTTTTCCTATCTGACCGTGGCTGTCCTCTGTCTCCTGCTATCTGTATATGTTGCGCAGTCTATCTCTGCTCACGCTGTTGCGTCAGCGTGTTCTCCTGCGTGTTGGCCATGTGTTGCACTGGAGCCAGACTGGAGCACACCGCAAAGACTTCAGCCGAGCACATACGAACTGCGCATGCGTGAGTGGCAATAACTCTCCTTACCAGCAGGCGGCGGTAGTGTGTATTCGTCATTCAAAACAGGCAACAACCGGAAAACAGAGAAGAAGAACAGACTACGTGTGTTATATAAATAAACAACAGCTATGTGCGTTAGCTTCACCTTAGCATGTGTTCTTTGCGGGGCAATGTTAGTAACTGTAGTGTGATTACTGAATTATACTGATTACTGAACGCGTTACACTACTCCGTTACCGACAAAGTAATATTATTACAGTAACGCGTTACACCCAACTCTGAAGGTAATGCAGGACAGGGCAACACCAAACAGAACTTTCCAGCCCAAACAAGGATCTGATGAAGACGAACAGAAGACCTGAACTTAAATACAGGCAGAACTAAACATGAGTACAAGACAGAGCCGGGAGTACAGGCAAACACACAAGGGCAGCAGGTGAAAAGAATCAGACAATTACACAGGCGGGAAAACACAAAGACAGGAAGTAAAATCAGACATTACATACCGGGTTAACACTTTTCAAAATAAAAGAGGAAACGCAATGACAGATTATGAGAGAAAGGCATGACTTCCCAACCAAGACAAGATTCTGAAGCACATGGTAGTAGGCTACTGCACATTAGAGCAGAACTGCCTGACCCATCAACATTCGATGACAATTCACAAATTCAAACTACAGTAAGAAGGCTTGGATAGCTTTAGGAGAAGTCTTTTAAACGTATTAGCCACTAACATGTTGCTAACATCTGCAAGCTAACGTGTTCAAAATAAAAATTATGACGTGCTAAATATAATTTAGCATACTTGCAATTGCTAACTTGAAAAGTTAGCTTTGTCCTAGACAAAAAAGTAGAATCTCAATTGTCCCTCCCAGCTTCTTTACAGTCAATATGTCCGCAAAGAAAACAATAACAGATTTTATATCTTGTATCATTCCTACCTTTGGAAGATCATAACATTAGAGTATGGAATTATTCCAACCTGATCTCACCAGAATGCGTGACTCCACCACGACTCCTTAACACCACAATGCGTGGTGGAGTCACGAACTTTGTTACATTTACGTGTCGGCTCCTTTGTCGTGGTGCACACACGCATTTCTACAACGTCCCGCAGTGAGCTTTTATTCTATACAACGTTTTTTAAATCTACTTTATAGCTTGTAGTAACTCACGGGAGGCTTCTTTTATTTTATTTGTATTCATAATTATTTTTATTTTTCGTCAGAATGTAAAATTACATTAGTTACGAATTTGTGTTCTCAAAAAACAGTGCATTGTGTGTAATGCAACTGTGATTTTTATTAAATTAGTTAGTTTTTAAGGAAGGCCAGAGCTTCAGCTGTGTCAAATAGATTGTTCCCTTTAGTTAACGTTATTTAAAAGATAATGATCATGTCCCCTGTATTGTATTACGAGCGTCCATTCCCATCGGATAACGGAGAATTTTACACCCGGAAGTAAGTAGCCTATTCTCCTTACGGCCCGTCCACACAGCGGCGTGCGCTGACGCTTGCCGGCGGGCGTGTCTGAAACTCGACCAACAACCAATCACATGAATCTCCCGCCCCTGACACACAAGCAGCGGTTTGATTGGCTAGAGCTTGTACTGGCATATGATTCGATTGGCTGACGCCTCGCCGAGGCGCCAAAAGTTGAACATTGCTCAACTTTTGCAGCGAGCCACGCCAGCTACGCTCCACGTCGCTTCCCACGATGCATTTCGGCTAAAAGTGACGTCACCCCATTCAAAGTGAATGGGGAAGCGTCAACGCACGCCGCTGTGTGGACGGGCCGTCACTGTCGATTGATTTTACAGTGATATCTGCACTACTCATCGACTAAAAAACACCAAATTGTCCTTGTTAATTACACAACATTGATTGGTTTGAATTGTGTGCAATGCTTTTGTATTTTCCCCCTTCGATTCGGAGAAACAAATATTTTTTCGGAGTTTTTGGACGGCAGAAGACACTACACTACCCTCCTCAGCTATCGTTTGGGACTACACCATGTGCTTAGCTTGACAAACCCCGTGATCAGTCCTCAAGCTCTTTGATTGGTTGACCTCCAACTGCATTCCATATGAAAAAAAACATTTCGTAAAAGAGAAAATCATACTTTATTCAGCAGTGCTTGCTTTACTCTTTGATAGTCATCACATGAATGCATTGTAATAAATGGTTTGGCTGCATTAAATATTACACATCTGTCTTAGTTCTTTATTTATCTACAGAGATCGGGCATCAGAATAGACCGGAAACTATTCTTTTACCGTTCTGTTTTAATTTCACAATAAAGTTAGTAGTAATATTTTGTTTTGGAATATTTGCTATGGGTTTTTTCCATCGCTTTTGTGTTACAAATATCAAACCAATAACAAAATAATATTCGTCGTAAACTAAACCGGAAACAGCAGTATATTTTATTTTGTTAACACTGTAAACTTGACAGCCTTTTAACCTATGCTTTTAACCCAAACCACCTACTGGTTAAAGCACGTTATTACACGTGTAGAGTAATTGCAATGCAGGAAGATTGTGTTGCTTTTTAATGACTGTTTAAAATGCCTTTTTCTTAATGTCTTTCATTTTTGTAAAGCACTTTTGAATGTGTTATATGTTATGAAAACATTCAAATATTAAGAGTACATACAAAATAGAGGGAAAGTAGAAGGTCAATTATATAAATATAGAATAGAAAATATCAAGAAGATACTCATGATATCTAGAGTAAAACAGTTTAGTGCCTGATAGGAGGATGTGCTAACAAATAAGGCTTTATTTAAAGAAATGTGCAGAATACGACAGTGTAATGGTGGAAGTATACACACATTGATAGATGTCTTGTAATGCACTGTTGAGGAACCTGTGACCCAAGTTTTTCATTCATTGCATAACTACACTATTGTGTATATGATATGTCAATAAACCTTAGAAAATCTTGAAATCTTGAAAGGGATGTGCAAAATAGCAATTATATACAGTCTTTAATGAACTATTAGAGAATAACGAGTAATGAATATGCTTTAAACGGATCTGCAGATAAATATTTAGTCTTCTCAAGCACCAACTATCAAATATCTCGCCTGATTGTTGGCACTTGACAATCACCTTCACTGAATTTCATTCAGGTGTAACTAAAGTCTGATTTAAGGGTTGTTTATATTTCACATCATTAATCCAAATCTGTAAAGTAACTAAATAAATGTAGTGGAGTAAAAATACCAGGTTAACCTTAAAGAAAGCCCTCAGGATTATAAAAGACCACCATCACCCCAGCCACAAACTGTTCTGTCTGCTGCAGTCTGGCAGGCGGTACCACAGCATTCGGACTAAAACCACCAGACACAGAGACAGCTTCATCCCACAGGCCAGAAGACTATTAAACACCTGAATTTAGAAATAACATTCATCTGGCTGCTACTTAGAAATTATTTATCTAATATATCATATTCCAATCACTTGTATATAGACTCTTATTGCACTATTTCACAATTTGTTCTGTGTATCTGTTTTATTGCGTAGCACTGTTGGAGGAGCCTGTGACCTAAGGGGGGGAGGGGGGTAGGACACGTTCGATTCCTGTTTTGAATAGTGTGCCGTCGATGGGTTTCATTCCATTTCAAAGTCCTTTTGGACGCTCTGTGTAAACGTTGCGCATCCAATCACAGAGGTTGAGGACTGATCACGGGGTTTGTCAAGCTAAGCACATGGTGTAGTCCCAAACGATAGCTGAGGATTCTGGGTAGTGTAGTGTCTTCGGCCATCCTAAAACTCCGAAAACATATTTGTTTCTCCGAATCGAAGGGGGAAAATACAAAAGCATTGCACACAATTCAAACCAATCAATGTTGTGTAATTAACAAGGACAATTTGGTGTTCTTTAGTCGATGAGTAGTGCAGATATCACTGTAAAATCAATCGACAGTAAGGAGAATAGGCTACTTACTTCCGGGTGTAAAATTCTCCGTTATCCAATGGGAATGGACGCTCGTAATACAATACAGGGGACATGATCATTATCTTTTAAATAACGTTAACTGAAGGGAACAATCTATTTGACACAGCTGAAGCTCTGGCCTTCCTTAAAAACTAACTAATTTAATAAAAATCACAGTTGCATTACACACAATGCACTGTTTTTTGAGAACACAAATTCGTAACTAATGTAATTTTTACATTCTGACGAAAAATAAAAATAATTATGAATACAAATAAAATAAAAGAAGCCTCCCGTGAGTTACTACAAGCTACAAAGTAGATTTAAAAAACGTTGTCATTCACTTTACATTGGGGTTGTTTGCGTGGTGCCGACACGTATATGTAACAAAGTTCGTGACTCCACCATGCATTGTGGTGTTAAGAAGTCGTCGTGGAGTCACGAATTCTGGTGAGATCAGGTTGAATTATTCTGTTCAAAATTAGACCTTTTTTTTTAAATGTCAGTTTTTTTTCTTTACAAAGGCCAACATGTGTAATTAACCGAGCACAATCAGCAGTTAATTACATAATAAAAAGTCAAAAGTTTGTGATTACAATTCATATATGACTCTCTTACCAAATTAATTGTAATCAGCCCAGTATGTCAAGACACTTCAGTCAAAACCATAAATGTGATATGGCACTAATGTCAAAAGATAATTAGAGTTCTTACGATGAATTGTCTGGGAACTTAGAGTGTCTTTACCACATTTCATGATAATGAGTATAATAGTTTTTTTCTGGACCAAAGGGCTTGGCGTGACATTGCCATCTCCTGAGCTATGCAGTTCGAAATATCTTGGTTATTTCAACTCTTTTACTTAATCTGCTATATTCTTTCATGAAAAAAATAGCATTAAGCGTTTTTCCATTATCTATCATCCCTTCATTTAACTACCTTTTTATCTGTATTGATTTTGCTTCCCATTTCACCTGTTGCAAATGAAGACCCTTCCAGAATGATCCCCAAGGTGAAATAAAGGGTAAGGATCATTAAACCAGTTCATGTCCTCATCTTGTCATTGTCCTCTCTTTGTGACTCACCATCTGAGATCTCGTGTTAATATCATGCTGCAAGATGTTGACAGCATTAAGGGGAAAGTTCTCTGTTTGATAAATGAGGCATGCACACCTTTTTACCAAACGTCATTCTAAATTGATTGGGAGCTTCAATTTAAGGATTCAGCCACTGCATCGCTGCTTCTCTCCCTGTTTCAGCTTCCCATAGGAGTTGCCTCTCAACTGTGCTGCACTGGCTCTTTTTCAGTATCAAGAGGGAGCGCTGGGAGGAAACACTACTTAATTGGTCTTTATGACAAAAGTTACTTGATGTAACCACAGTAAAATGCTCAACACACGCTCCATCCACAATAAAAGCCACATTCTGAGAGAATTAATTAAAGACAATAACCTGTGCTTTCTGTATCGGACCGAAACGTGGCAAAAACCCCTGGACTATTTTTCTTTAAATCAAATCACCCCAGCAGGATTCACATACATTGACAAACCTCGCCCACAGGGCGGGGTGGTGGTATAGCTGCTATTATCAGAAAGGACATAAAAACTACCATAATCCCCATCCCTGATGTTTCTTCATTTGAACACATGATCTTTAAACTCTCTGGTCCCACTCCCCTGGTCACAGCCATCATCTACCGTCCGTCGAAGCCAAGCCCCTCCTTTCTCTCCGACCTCTCTGACATTCTCACTCAGCTTTCTGCCATATCCCCATCTGTTCTCCTCTTAGGTGATTTTAACATTCATGTTGACGACCCGACCTGCAAATATGCCTCTGAATTTATGGAAACTTCTCTCAACACGTCAACTTCCCAACATACAGCCGTGGTCACATCCTGGACTTGGTCTGCTCCACTGGTCTCACCATCCATCATCTGTCCAGCCTCATCTCCACATCTCTGATCATCATGGACATCTCAAATCCATCTCACCTTCAGCAATCACTGCCTCTATTACCTGTCTGTCTGTCTCCCCCCCACTTTATGAAAACCCATCTGAACTTGTGGACTATTATAACATCACCCTCTCCTTCTGTCTCAATGAACTGGCCCCCACAAAAACAAAAAATGTCTCTTTCATACACTCCGCCCCCTGGTATACCCCCAAACTCCGCCAAATAAAATGAAAGGAAACGTCAACTTGAAAGCCAACACAAGAAAACCACACTAACAGTCCATCTTAAAATCTACAAAGACTATCTCCAGCAGTACAGTAACGCACTCAAAGCAGCCCGGTCTAATTACTACTCACAACTCATTCAGTCTGGCTCCAGCAACCCCAAGCGTCTGTTCTCCACCATCAGCAAACTTCTCAAACCCTGTGAGAACGCCACCGAACAGTGCAACTCCTTCCTCTCGTTTTTCCAAACCAAAATCAGCAACATTTACAGCAATATGACACCCTCATCAGCACCCACACCTCCTGGCTCCCCCCCCCTTAACCTCACAGCCTCTGTCTCACTTCTCCCCTGTGACCCACATGCAACTGTCCGACTTCATGACTGGAATTAACTCCAACTGCACACTTGACCCAATGCCCTCCACATTTGTTAAAGAGAGCCTCCCTGCCATCTCCCAGCTCATCGCCACCATCATTAACTCCTCCCTCAGATCTGGATCAGTTCCCCCCTCTCTCAAACTGGCTGCTGTCACACCCATTCTCAAAATACCTGGACTCACACCTGACATCATGTCCAACTTCCGGCCAATCTCCCCTTTCTGTCAAAAACACTTGAACGTGTCATTGCCTCACAACTTAAATCCCACCTCAAAGAGGTCATTGGAGCAATGTTTACTCATTGGCCCACCCTGAGAAAGCTTCGGTGTCATTTAAAAAAAAAAAAATCCAAGAATATCCAAGAATTCAAAGTGAAATTCAAGTGAACAAATATCGAGTTTAATTAGTCTTGTATGTGCTTTATCCTCTGAACCAAACTCATTTACGGTAAAAAACTGATTGTTGGTTCCGGCGCGTGCCATAATAACGTGAGAGAGGCAGAGAGCTGCCTGCAAAATAAATGATGGCTCAAAGTTCACTAATGAACTTTGTTTTTTTTAAAAGCCAGACTCCAAGAAGAGCCCCCACTGCCCTCATCTAGCAGCGATCTATACGATCATTTTCTGATAACGATTAAATAGCCCCGCCTCCCTCTCCCCACCTCTCCTGCTGCTGGGCTGTCAGAAGAAATGTTAACGGAAACTCTGCCGCACGGTTCCCTCGTCCCTTGGAAGAGGCGGAGAGGTGGGTGTTTTTCATCTGCTGGTGGACAGTCCGGAGAGATATACACAGGGTTGGGTTGTAACGGAATACATGTAACGGCATTACGTAATCAGAATACAAAAATGAAGTGTATTCAGCTGGCGTTACACTCTTAAAACGACTGGGTTAAAAACAACCCAATCTGGGTAGTTTCCCAACCCAGCGCTGGTTAAATATTGGACAGAACACACGCTGGGTTAATTTAACCAAACAAATTGGGTTGGTTATACAAGTTATATTACCAACCCAATTTGTTGGGTTATATAATATTACCCAACACATTGGGTTGGTTATATAACCCAATGAAGGGTTCACATTGACTACACTGCTGGGTTTAGTTGTTAATGTATAATTAATTATGAATTATTACTAATTATAATGGGTTGTTCCCTTTTATAATTGACATTTCATTGGCACAACTGATAGTCATCAATTTAACTAAATTATCACAATTGTGTGATGCATTTACTCACCTCTGATCCTTCGGTTGTTTTCTTGATCAAATATATTCTCACACCAATGTAACAATAATGATTTATTAAAATTCAAATCACAGAATCAAAACACATCAAAAAATAAAATTCCCAGTTCCTCACACAAGGGTTATTGATACAATGGAGAGATGTGGAACAAGAGGGAGAGGAGTGAGAAAGGAAGAGATGGGTGGGGGGGATGCAGGCCAGTCTACTTGCAAGCATGTATTTGCGTTTTCAGGAACTTCACTGCTGGGGAAACAGTTCCCTCGAGTTCATAAACAACATCCTGGAAAAATTGCCAAGTAGGCAAACACTGATTTGTATAGTTTATGTCAAAGACATAAAAACTCTTGAAACAGGTATCCACAGCTGCGAGAGCCGTCTCAGTCTCAATAGCCTTGCCTGAGATCACAACAAAGGCTTGAGAGCACAGCATCCCATCCTGAAGCAGTAGCACGAACGGGCACGACCTGGACGATTTGGCTTGCTCCAAATACTCCACCATGTTAGTTCCGACCTATGATGAGAAAGAAAAGAAAAAAGATAAGTATTTCTACCGGTGCAGAGAAATTGTCATCAGCTCTCTTCTGAAGCTCTTTCAACCCCCTCCCACCCCATCAGCTGATTTAAGAAAGAAGCGTGACAGCCCTAAATTCAATGGCGTGGTCTTAAACAATTTATTCTGGGTGCGTGGCCAGTCTACTTATGTGTGGTCTGTGGTTTATACATCCCACGTCGATATGGAGTAACAACTTACACCGAGTTACAACTTGTAAGAATAGTGCTTCATGAAATGAGTATTCTGACAAGCTGTGTCACTCATTCCACGAATACAATCTTTACAAGTTGCACCTCGCTGTAAAGAGGAATCAGGCTTTCCAACAGTGTAAAAGAATAATTGGAGTCATTTCACTATGAATTTATATTTGAATTTCTGTTAAAAGGTAAATAACTTACAGGCTTAACATCAATGAAGAATCTCTTTGATTCTTCCACACTGGCGCGGACCAATTTTCTGCCCTGTTTATAAACAGGCGGAGGGAGCATGACGGGCAGCAGCATCAGGGCTACTTCTCCCCTGGCATCTGTAGGAGGACAATTATGGGTGTCAATATAGACTTGAATAGTCGTATAATACAATAAAATAAAGTTCCACATCAATCAAATCACCAAAAAATTTTTTTGTTAGTTAAGTTCTTATGTATAGTGCATTTGAGTATCCAGAAAAGCATGATATAAAAACAAACTCCTTATTATTATTAGTAAGGTATTCTTTACATTTGCTAAGTTTGTTATAAAATAACTATCTTACCCAGATTGATCTGTTCCTCTGGCAATGCGAGTTTCCCTTCGCGTTTCGCCAGACGAATGATCTTGTCAGCGTAAAGAGGAACCCACGTTTCGAAGAGTTTAGGTGCAGGCTCTGCGAAGAGGATCGAAAAATCTTGTGCAATCTAAAAGATGGAAACAAATTGAGAAACATGGTCATTTAGACAATATGACAATACACTCACTATTCCTAGTGCATAGTAAAAAAGTACATTTTCCTGACCATAAAGTGATGAAGTTTTAAATACAGGACAAATAAAGATATTGACATAATTCTGGCAAGTTGACAAGACCTATGATGGCTGAGCTCCAATACTTAAAGAAGCAAGGTTAATAAAAGCATGACCAAGATTTAGCCTGTAGGAATCCAAACTCACGAGTAGTGACAAGTATTATCCCTCAATCGAGTTCGCTATTCAGCTAGCAAACGTTAGCTTAAACAAACGTAACATGCAACGTTAGCCTAATCTAAAATGCTCTACTACAGCGTACCTTTCATGTGGCTCGTCAGCGCAGACTCTCGCATCGTTATGTTTGCAAACTTTGCAGGAGGCTACTCGTGGGCTTGACCCTCGTCTTAGCCATGGCTTTGTCTTCTGCTAGCCAACGCTCGTTGAAACGGCAACCTGCTGGCACACAGTCATCTATCACTCATCAGAATGCCCAGGTCACACGTAACACAAACACTTGCAAGTCGCGCGCGGGAAGATGCAGCGGAGCTGTTTTATGTAGAAGCGAAACAATTCTTTTCTTTTAATCTAAAAAGCGAACTATTCAGTCAGACAGCAATTTATTGTAAAAGTAAAGCATTTACATTTTCAAGCACTTTATCTCAATTTCAAGCACCATTCCCAAAATTCAAGCACTTTCCCAACCTTGAAAACACCCTTCAAGGATTTCTAGCACCCGTACGAACCCTGCATAACACAGTACCCATAAAATGAAGGCATGCAGATGACTTATAAATTAGCTTACCTCTGAACCTTTCTATCAGCCCTGGAAGCTGCCACTCAATCAACTTTGAGGTCACAAAATCGTCCATCTATTGTTCGTATCAACCTGAAACATCAACACAAACAGAGCCCATTAAGGAAAAAAACATACAATAACATGAAATAAGATTCAGTAGTCCAAACTCTTTTCACTGTTTTAACATAACGGTTAGGCCTAACGTTAACGTTACCAAAGTTTTAGTCGGAGGTTAAACGGGTGCTGTGGAAAGCCTGGTGAGCTAGCTAGGTGAGGCCTGCTAGCATGCAGAGGCTAGCTGATTCACCACCGCGCTTTCCTCTCCATAACACTCACTTGTGTGATATTGCATTAAAAGCCAAATTGACGAGATAACTAACGTTGTCCTTCTAGCTACAATACATGACACATTTCTCGGGTCATTTCGAGTAACAACAACATAGTGTGTTTGCTACATAGCTAGCCAGCTAACGTGTTAGCTTGTTACTTTGATGCAATGTACACAATAGTGCTCCACAAACTTACATCTTAACAACAATATGACGCTTTATATAATAATATCAAGTCAACTACATGGTAAAACAATGTATATGTAATGTATGTAACAAACCTTGCTTTGAGTCTCCTCTCTTCACTTCAGTGGGACCGTCCGACCAAAACTGTCGTGTTGGAGCGGGAGAGTAGTGGGAGGTGCTTGGTTTCGCGGGTTGTGCAATGCGCATGCGCATGCCCGCACGTCAACCCAATGTGTTGGGTATTCCAAAACAAACCAACACAACTTCATAGAAATTGCAACCCAACAGCTAATAACTCCATACCCAACAGAAATAACCTAGCGAATTGGGTTCTCAGAATACCCATTTCCATCAAAATAACCCAATTAAATTAACCAACAGGCTCAACCTAGTGGTTGGGTTGACAAAACAACCCAACATTTTTAAGAGTGTACATTTGAAAAACGAGTAATCTGATTACAGTTACTTTCGTAAACCTGAAGTGAATACATTTTGGAATACTTATTGGAATTATTGGTGGAAAAGTTTCCTCACAAAATGTAATATTCATTACCGGCAGAACTGTGTGCACACTGCACAGCGCTGCAGCATGTCTGTGAGCGAGATGCATGCAGCGTGTCTGTGAGGCCCCGCCCCCGCACGCAGATTAGAAAGAGAGATCTCTTTTAAAATATAATGAAAGTTAGAAACGGCGATGGTTAGATAAAATGTGCAAGATAACGTTTATGTAGCATTTCTTTATTGTCGAAATGATGACATTTATAACGGGATAAAATCAAAGTGAATGGCCTGCTGCTGCTGAATGCATGGGGCAAGTGACTGGAAAAAGTTTTAAAAGTTATTACATCGTTTCAGATAATATTAATAAATAATAATGATAATTCATTCTATTTAGGGGCGCCTTTCAAAGCACCAAAGGACACCTTACAATTCATAACATATTCTAAGGAAAGGTTTTAACTAGTGCTGTCAAAATTATCGCGTTAACGGCGGTAATGAATTTTTTTAATGCGTTAAATATTTTAACGCATTTAACGCATGTGCAGAATGGCCCGCCCCATACGTGCCACCAGTGGCAGCGCCAGGGTATGGCTGGGGTAGGCTACACCCATACCAAGAAATGGCTTAGCCCCACCATGAAAAATGATGTTAAAGTAAGCAAAATAAAGTCTGCCAACTCGCGCGGAGTAAATTGCACAAACAGCAGTTAGTAAGATTGATTTCAGCAGCCACGGTTTTGAAAACTTTTGTCACGTAGTGATCGTCTTCTCAACACCTTCTTCGTGATGTTGTTGCAGGAAGTCCCGACGGAGAATACTTTTGCTGTAGTACAGGGCTCTAAGGGGTGCACATAACTGGTACGCAGGTTATGTAATCTGAAATGCGTACCGTCACTTGTGTCACAAAGCGCATTTGCGTACCGACGTACTTGTGAAGCTTTTCCAGAAGGCGGTTAGATAACCGGACGACAGAGTCGGTCTCCGTGTGCACAGATAGGGCTGCTGTTAACTTCGGTCTGTACAACGGAATTGTGCCAAAACTACGCCAACCGGCTGCAGAGGGAGACTCCCCCCCTTCACTGGAGAACTGCGCTAAAACAGCTGATCACAACGTTCACACTCTCTGTGGTCACGAAGTACTCCACTAGCCCTCCCCCTCTGTCGACTTTCCTGAAGTACTCCCCCGTTGATATCAACACGTAATGAATTAAGACCCCACGGTTTGATGATTGATAGGTGTGTGGGCTGTCTTTCATTTTGACACACAGAACAATGTTATAATAAACATAGATACTGTATGTTAAATGGATATATCTGCCTTCTTTCATTTATCTTTCCATTCCCACAACAATATACATAAATAAATGGCATATTTTGGACATAGTTCGAATGGTGATTAATCATGATTAATTAATTTTTAAGCTGTGATTAATCTGATTAAAATTTGTAATCGTTTGACAGCCCTAGTACAAAGTACAGTACAAAGAATGCAGTCCGGGTGATGTTTTTTATGTGGGTGCAGATGAGAGAGAGCTGTCCAGAATGACACCAAGATGTTGTGTTTGTGCTCTTGATAAGCCATTAAAACAGTAAAATACGTGTCTCCTGTTCACCAAAACATACCCATCTGTTATGGAAAAAGAAAGTATTCCAAAAGTATTCTAAAAGTAATCTGCCACCGGTACCGGCGGGGATTGTTGTTAGCTTCTGATGCGCAGAAGAAAAATCTGGCCCACCCTATTTTTTACAGGCCCACCCTAAAGTACATTTATGCCTACGCTACTGCTCAGTGGCCTTTTGAAACTTTGGTGTTGTTGACAAATAGCCACTACATAAAGTAAAAAACCTTCCTTATTTGAAGAGGACACTTTTATTGTTTTTTTTTTTTATTGTTGCATGGACTGCAACATGGACGTTTGGACTGCACACCACCACGCTCAGGCTGAGATGATCGTGCTGATCAGGGGACAAAGGAGAATGGATGCCGGCGCATCAGCGTATGATCTGGAGATCTGAGACAATGCTCATGACTTTGTGAAACTTTGAATTGTCTGTTAAAGACACGATCGGAGAACAGAGGACCACCCACGGCTTAAATCAACACACTCTCACTCCCTAAGCGTCCAATAGCGACGTTTGGTCAGTGTCTGTGGCGTCCAATTGTGACGCTCCTAGGCTCCTTCAGCGTCATAAAGGGACGCAAATAGCTTTCAACTGATTGCAATGTATTCCCATCTGCGTCGGGATTTGACGCTCATGGAAGCACGGCATTCGTTTGTGTCGGCTGCCCTTAAAGGTAATGTGAGCGTCCATTCCCATTGGATAACGGAGAATTGTACACCCGGATGTAAGTATTCCTCTTACTGTCGATTGATTTTACAGTGATATCTGCACTACTCATCGACTAAAAAACACCAGATTATCCTTGTTAATTACACAACATTGATTGGCTTAAATTGTGTGCAATGCTTTTGTATTTTTCCCCTTCGATTCGGAGAAACAAATATTTGTTCTGAGTAAAGGATGACAGAAGACACTACACTACCCAGAATCCCCAGCTATCGTTTGGACTACACCATGTGCTCTGTTTGACAAACCCCGTGATAGTCCTCAAACTCTGTGATTGGAGAGTGTGCTCCGAGGGTTAAGCCGATTCTCGAACAGCACTTGAAATGGGATGGAACCACGACAGACTGTCCAAAACTGGATTTGAACGGGTCCACCGCGTCCCCCCCTCCCCCACCCCGTCCCCAGAACTACACATGCTGGCTATTCTCTTTCGCAACATGTTCTCTATGGCACGTCTCTACTGGGAGTTGTAGTTTTAAAAGACGTTTTCGTATTTCCCATAATAAGAAGTTGCCAGTATTAAACTGTGTACATCCCTGGAGGTTTAGGGGACAGGAAACACTCACATTTAAAACATATAATTAATAAACAGTTAAATATGCAGTAAACTTTTACAATGCCAGCCAAGATACTGTTGCAGGAGCTTTGCCGGCAAAACCTGAAGTGGGACGAACAAATGTCCCCCTCCTTCTCCAAACAGTGGTCTGATTGGCTGAGCGACCTCCAAAGGATGAGTGTATTCAAGATGGAACGCTGTATCAAAACCCTGAACTTTAAAACATCTGTGAAAGCACAAATTCATAATTGTTCTGATGCCAGTGAAGCTGGTTATGGTACAGTGTCGTACCTGAGACTGGAAGGTGGCAATAAGGTGCATGTTTCATTTCTTGCTGGAAAGGCCAGAGTTGCACCTCTGAAGCACATCACTATTCCTCGTTTGGAGCTCACAGCGGCAGTCCTCGCTGTCAGAATGGATGGAATGCTTCAAAGGGAACTACAATGGCAACTGGAGAAGTCAGTGTTTTGGACCGATAGCACGACTGTCATCAAATACATCTCCAATGAAACCAGATGTTTTCATACGTTTGTTGCCAACCGAGTCACTGTGATCAGAGAAGCTACAGATGTTGACCAGTGCAAGTATGTGGGCTCCAAGGCCAATCCTGCTGACGAAGCCTCACGTGGATTAATAGCTGAAGAATTTCTCACACATGGAAAATGGATTAAAGGCCCAGAATTCCTGTATTTGCCTGAGAGTGAGTGGCCTACGCTGGAAATGGATTCAGTGATTCCCACTGATGACCCGGAGGTCAAAAAAGAAGCAGCAGTGAATGCCATTGTTAAGGATTCAGAAAATCCAACAGACCATCTCATCAACTACTTCTCATCTTGGAAGAAGCTTAAAACGTCTGTTGCCTGGTTCCTTGAACTTAAAAGACGTATGTTGCTTCTGAGTCAAAAGAAAAAGGAACCAAGTCTGACTCCAAAGGATTGGTCCGCTCTGTGTGCATCCAAACCAAAACCAGCGTCTTGGAGAGACCTGTGACGAAGATCTGCCTGCTGGTGGAGGCCACATAATAAGATCATGGACAATTCTATCTATTTTCTCTTCCTATCCTGTCTTCTTACCATCTGTTTGTCTTTCAGTGGCTTCAGAGAAGGTGACACAGAAGACACTATGGCTTATGGATAGAGAGAATAGCTCCCTTATATGTTTTACATAAGGGTAATTGTGATTCTCACAATTAGGGGCCGGAATGTGGAAGCTATTCAGCATTTTTCACATTTATTTAATGTATTTATTTGTTGTTTTTTGTTTTGTAAAATTAATTGATTTACAGCCATATTATTTAAGTTAAGTTGTGTTCCAGCTAAAATGCTTTTAGTTTGAAGGTGATGGGTCAATTTGGGCACACAGCTGGGTTTATTTAATAATAATAATAATTCCTTACATTTATTATAGCGCTTTTACAATGACTCAAAGCGCTTTACATATACACACATTACATACATGCAATGGTCAGAAACTGTGGACAATACCCACAGGAGCAAGTTCAGGTGAAGTGTCTTGCCCAAGGACACAACGGCTTTACAGACGCAGCAGCAATTAAGGCAATCAGGGCACAGCCAGGGCCGCCTTAATGCACGGGCTGACCTGGGCTGAAGCCCAGGGGCCTACGGAGATCAGGGGCCTATCATGAGCCAATACAAAAGTTTAAAAAAAAATGTAAATAAAAAAAAAAAAGTATTTTATTTCGGATGTTTTTAAAAAACATTTAAATAAACAAAGTCTTGGCTTTCAGAATATGAAACTTTTATTTCCAAAATCACACGATAAATACATTTTTGAAGCTTGTAAAGGGAAGACGACAGCTCTCACTCGCCACTCACTCCCCCTCTTTCCGGCTGAAATTATGAATGTAAGGCGTATAGTAATCATAGATAACACGGCAGGGTCCGTTACAGTTTGTTTTCATCTGGTTTCAAATAAACAAAGTCTTGGCTTTCAGAATATTAAACTTGTTTCGGCAAATTCAGATGATAAATACAACTTTGAAGCTTTGACAGCCCTAGTACAAAGTACAGTACAAAGAATGCAGTCCGGGTGATGTTTTTTATGTGGGTGCAGATGAGAGAGAGCTGTCCAGAATGACACCAAGATGTTGTGTTTGTGCTCTTGATAAGCCATTAAAACAGTAAAATACGTGTCTCATAATTACAAGCGGAGAACGGAGTAACTTGACGTCACAGCAGGCATAACAACAGCCGGTGTTTCTCGTGAGTGTTTTCCCCGGGAAACAAACTCAATACACACAAACGCAAAATTACACAAACAAACACACACACACACACACACACACACACACACACACACACACACACACACACACACACACACTCGTGAGCTTCCCCAGACCAGTAATCCAAAATATCTTCCCTCCGTAGTATTTTGATCATTTGCTCCGCTAATCAATCAGATCGATGGATTCCAGAGATGACTCCGTAACAGTCAGTGGGCACCACTTAACAGCCAATCAGAATGAGAATATGTTTCACATGTGACTTATTCAAATTCCGAGTGATTGAGTGACAGATGAAGGTTGTTTAGAAGAAAAAGTTTGAGAGTGGCGCTCGGGAAAGGAAATTGTTGAGGGAAAAGGAGTTTCGAGACAAGCAGCTATTACAAAAAATGCCGAAGCTTACAGGTTATTTTAAACCTGTAGGCCGGATGAGGAGGAAGGACAGATTAGTTCTGTACTGAGCGGCAGTGGTGCCGGCCGCGGGGCCTCGGAGCCAAGTAGGCCGTCTGGTTCTGATAGCGATGGAGTAGCGGGAGAGGGAAAACAGACAGGAGGGAGGGAGGGGAGGAGATGGAGAGGACGACGAGGACTTGCTACGTGGAGGGGAGCCAACGGCAACCGGACAAATACATGTGGGAGGCCCGATACGTCACTCATCTGGAGGAGAGGACCAGGCGCGCGTAGAGCAGAGTGGAGAAGTGCGATCACAGAGTCTGCCGAGGCTATAAATGACTTTGATTTGTTGTTTAAATAGGGGGCCTACAAAACCATCAGCCCCAGGGCCTGATGGCAGGTTAAGGCGGGCCTGGGCACAGCAGCAGTCAGTGGGCACTGGGAAGGTATATGGTTTTTTACCAGTGTCAGGGCTGAGTTTCAGAAAACATTTAAACATCTTTTGCTGTATTGTTCCCGCAAGGTGAAACTAATAAATACCACGAAAACGTTGATGCCTTGTCTGGACAATGGATTAATTACCGGCTCCTGATCTGCGTAAGATCTGCTAACTGATGCCTCAGTGGCCTTTTGAAACTTTGGTGTTGTTGACAAATAGCCACTACAAATGTGGTGACCAGAGTTGGGTGTAATACTGTAATAATATTACTTTGTCGGTAACGGAGTAGTGTAACGCGTTACTTTTATAATTCAGTAATCACACTACAGATACTAACATTGCCCCGACACGCGTTACTTCGTTACTTTCTAAAATCAGTCATAATCAAACCTCAACAAACACCTACAAAGAACACATGCTAAGGTGAAGCTAACGCACATAGCTGTTGTTTATTTATATCACACACGTAGTCTGTTCTTCTTCTCTGTTTTCCGGTTGTTGCCTGTTTTGAATGACGAATACACACTACCGCCGCCTGCTGGTAAGGAGAGTTATTGTCACTCACGCATGCGCAGTTCGTACGTGCTCGGCTGAAGTCTTTGCGGTGTGCTCCAGTCTGGCTCCAGTGCAACACATGGCCAACACGCAGGAGAACCACAGTCTATGAGGAGAACACGCTGACGCAACAGCGTGAGCAGAGATAGACTGCGCAAAATATACAGATGGCAGGAGACAGAGAACAGCCACAGTCAGATAGGAAAACATTCAGGATCTGGATCAGTCTTATGCGACAATGGAAACTGAACTAAAGAGAACATTTGAAACTTTAGCAGTCTGCGTGATCTGCCTGCAGGGAGGGGCGGGCCGGCCCTGCGAGTAAAGTAACGAGTAAAGTAACGAGTAAAGTAACGAGTAAAGTAACGAATTACTTTATGTAGAGAGTAACGAAGTAGTGTAATATATTACTTTTTTTTAAAGTAATATGTAATATGTAATATATTACTTTTTTTTAGTAACGACCCCATCTCTGGTGGTGACTATGAAAAGTTAAAACAAAAATGACTAAATTATTGATTGCTGTAGGGATGTCAAGAGCATGTAATTCAAGTTAACGACATGGTTTCTAATTGTATTAGGAATATCTGATACAATTGAAATGGTTTTAGGTTCAAGGCGTTTTTGTAATGATATAAAAAGAAGTAACTAAAGTATATCATAGAACTAAAAGATGCGTCCCTGCTCTGAGTTGAGATTATTTTCATGTTTGCCCTCTGCGACACACCCAAGCACGCTCTGGTCTTGCATAATGCAGACATGCAAAAACCAACAGGACATTGTGGTTTTTTTTAAATAATTGAGTGATATAGAAGACATCAAGTGAAGAATGAACCTAAATTGTGCAAAAATGAAAAGTTATTTCAGGTTCTCTGTGCAACCCATTGAAGACTTGTACAAGATGCACATTTCAATGAACACAGCACATTTATGACATAAGAATACATTAAAGTGTACAATGAACGTTATGGGTAACTACAAACAAAAAGTCTGGTTATCTACTCAAACAGAAATAAACAAAATAATAGAATCCTTAAGCAACATTAATCAATTTTAAATACATTCACTCAGAATACCTGAATTAATCTATTATATTTTTTGAAGGTCCTAGGTCTCTCACTTTCTATGCAAATAAAGGAGATCTGAAGGGTTCATACAGTGGTTAGTAGTCAGTGCAGGTGTAGTGCTGTTGGGCAGCAGGTGGAGATGATTGACAGCTTGGATTTCTTTAGAAGACCTTTTTCATAGACTTTCTTTAGAGGGCTAGATTGTCATATGTCTTTAGGGATTACAGATACATGTTGGGCTGATACATTATAAGCAAATAATGGCAAATGTAAAAAATATATTATTCTGATAATTAAATGATAGTACATTTATAGCCGATAATTCTACAATATGCAAATTCAATCATTCCATCTTTGGTCACTGCATCTTAGCCTTCCTTATCCCCAGTTGTGCATTAATGACAGGTTAGAAAATTATTTTTAAAATACAAAAAATATAAAATGATAGGTTATTTTCTTTATATCGGCCATTTAAAGCAGCTAATGAGTTTATTCCATTGTCAATAAACATATTTTCTTGCATATAAGGCAGGCAGTCCAAAGTTAAATTGGTCAAAGGACATCTATTAGCACTGCAGGCACAAAGATTTGAAACCACATGTATCAGAAAATCTATTTTTCCAACCTAGTTTTTTATAGTTTAAGCCGGGTTGTTTGCACAGAGGGAGGCCCCATTTAGGACTCGTACACCTGCTATTGTGAACAATGCATCAACATGAGAGCTAGAAAAATGCCTTTACCTTTTGAAAACCAGTCGCTAATACAGAAACGTTTTAGATTGAATATTTCCTGTTGCGATTGCAGAAACCATCCTGTCTGCTCTTGAGAGCTCTAAACAAAACTTTGTATCAAGGTTGGTGAGTGCATATATGTATACTTGAAAATTGTCTCAAAACTAAATGATGTGTACCTTTGTGGTTAAGATTGTAAATCGTTAATATCTTTAACTACAGGTACATGCCACCAGATTTTGAGGCCAATTCAATGCTTTAACTTTTTGTTGGAGGAGAAAGTAACACCAGGGGGAGATGCCACTCTCTTTTAACCTTGAGTTCAACATGGAAAGGTGAGATGTGTCTTGACAGCGAAAAAACCCAGATTGTCAGGTCTGTGGTTCACTCTGAAGCCCTCCACCTGAGTATTCCTGCCCAGAGCATCTTACACCTACCTCACCCATCCATTCCCCTCAGTGGCTCCGGTGGAGCCGGAGGACTGAGGCGAGTTATTTTTAGATCATGTGGGCTTTTTTTTGGAGGGCTTGAGACTGTCTGCCAAATCCTCCTTATCCTAAAATGATGCTTAACCTTTTCCACGTTCTATCATCTAGGCGAACTGCGCTCGTCTCCTCGTCATTTTATTGATCACATGTGACACATTATAGATTGTCCATTTGAGAAACCTGTCACTTTAGATTAGCAAACTGACAAGCATCAACTGTGTGTTTTGACTGAAGGGCTGACGTAAATGAACAGCAAAGCTCCATGTCAAAACCTCTGTCCTTTAAGGCTCATTAAACCCTGCTGGTGCACGGCCACCTACAGGCAGAGAGGAGGGGGAGTCAGACAGCCAGGCAGGGAGGCTGGCAGGTAGGACAGCGAGTAAGCACGCAAGCAAGCATGAGCGTGGTGCAGGATGCTCCTGACAGAGGATATTAACATACTCTTGTTCTTCATGCTGCCTACACGCCTGATTAATGAGGACAGGCCCGCTGGATAGCTGAGTGAGGAGGTGAGCGCAGACATAGGGGGGGATACGTTGCCACAAAGAGAGGGAATAAAAGAGACCTAGGGACCATCCAAAAAAGCCAGTGAGAGGACTTTGGAGATAGCAGACAGAAAATCAATTACAAGGCATACCCAGAATGATCCGACCTTCAAAGCCAACTTCAGAAGTTTGAATAGCTTTACTCTAGACTAGTTTCCTTTCGTAATATCATCACAGACACATTAGAGATTCAGCTCAATTATTCACATGCAAGCTTTCACCCTCATAATAAAATATAGCAGCGCTGCTTGGATTCATGCAAGTCATATGATTACATTTCATCTCATTACAGGATTTAATTATTCACAAAACAATGTCTCATTAAAATAAATTACTTACATGTTATTGTATCAAGTAAAAAAAAAAAAGCCTTTCCGGACAAATGAAATGATCCATGCAATATGACATATTCACCCAAGCGACTGTCGAGAAAAGACTGAACTGAATTTTTTTATACGATTTCATTCTTGACCCGGAATTATCCTAAAAAAGTGGAATGGATCTGCATGTCTCTGTGAACCTATTTCAAATCAAATTTTATTTGTAGAGCACATTTAAAAACGATTTTGGTCGGGCCAAAGTGCTGTACATGTAATTGAAACACATAAAAACACATTACATCACAATAAAAGACAAGAAATCACAACAGATAAAAACAACACATGGAACAGTCAGGAGTCGTGCCCCCACTCTAACTAGAAGGCCAGAGAGAAGTAGTGTGTCTTCAGTGTGGATTTAAAAGTCCCTAGGGTTCTGGGCCGACCTCACATGGAGGTGAAGAGTATTCCAGAGCCTGGGGCCAGCTGCTGCGATGCCCTCGGGTTTTGAGCCTGGTCTTAGGCACTACCAGCAGCAGCTGGTCAGCAGATCTTATAAGGCTCTGCCTGGGGTGTAGCGCTGGAGGAGTTCAGCTATATAGGCCGGAGCCAACCCATTTAGTGCTTTAAAAACAAATAAAAGGATTTTAAAATCAATTCTGAACCGGACTGGAAGCCAGTGTAGTGAGGCCAAAATTGGGGTGATGTGGTCACGCTTTTTGTGGCCAGTCAGGAGACGTGCAGCTGCGTTTTGGACTAGCTGCAGGCGTTTAATTGATGCCTGGTCCATACCTACATACAGAGCGTTACAATAGTCCAGTCTTGAGGTCACAAAGGGGTTAATAACCCTTTCCAGGTCTTAGATAAATACGACTTGGTTTTGGCCAATAGTCTTATTTTAAAAAAGCAGGATTTTACTATGGTGCTGACCTGCTTGTCGAATTTAAAAGTGCTATTGAAGGTCACTCCAAGGTTCATGACAGAGGGGAGGATGTTTTTACTTAGGGAGCCCAGAATATCAACCGGAGAGGCTGGAGGTTGGGGTCCAAAAAAGATTACCTCGGTCTTGCTCTCATTGAGGTTGAGGAAGTTTTTGCTCAGCCAGGATTTTATCTCTGTTAAGCAGTCCATCAACTGCTGTAGTGAGGCAGATAGATCTGTACATCGTCCGCGTAGCAGTGGAAGGGAATATTGTGTTTCGTGAGAATTGAACCGAGGGGCAGTATGTACAGTAAAAAGAGGATGGGGCCCAGAATTGAGCCTTGGGGGAGCCCACAGGTAAGAGGGGCTTTGGCAGAGGAGAAGGCACCTTGCTGCACTAAAAAGCTACGGTCTGTCAGGTAAGACCTGAACCATGCAAGGGCAGAGCCTGTGATGCCTGCGGACTGTTCAAGCCGTGACAACAGGATGCTATGGTCCACAGTGTCAAAGGCAGCTGTCAGGTCTAACAGCACCAAGACAGCTGGGCTACCTGAGTCGGCGGCTAGGAGCAGATCATTAAAAACTCTTAAAAGGGCTGTTTCAGTACTATGCATGGGTTTAAAGCCAGACTGAAACTTTTCATGGATGCCATGCGTGGTTAAGAACGACTGCAGCTGGACATAGACTACTCGCTCCAGGGCTTTAGATAAAAAAGGTAGCTGGGAAATGGGCCTAAAATGTGCGAAATGGAGGGGTCAAGATTTTTTTAAGTAGTGGCTTGACCATTGCATGTTTGAAGGCAGCTGGGACACATTCTGAGCTAAGAGAGGTGTTTATAAGCAGTGGTGTTTTCTCCTGGAGGCCAAGGGAAGCCAGGCTTCCCCTGGTTTTTTGGATTGTAGTTATAATTTTAATAAATAAATAAAAACACTTCGTTTAGTTTCCGAAATTCTTTGCTGTGTGTTGCTGCCTGCCCGTCTCTCCCCCATTCTCATTGAGTATTTTACAAAGAGTGAAACATCGCCCCTCTAGATGTTATGGTGAAACAGTAGATTGCACTCTCTGTTGCGAGAGGAGGCCAGCCGAAATTGGCTTCCCTTGGTGAAAAAAAATGGAGGGATTGACCAATCAGACAAGGCTCCCCTGCCAACCTGTGATTAGTCAGGGCCATGCCAAGGGAAGCCAGAGGCGGCTGGCTTCCCTTGCCTCACAATCCAATCAAATCGCATCAACTTAGTGTGGCAGTGACGCGTCCTGAAACCCGGAAGTAAGCTGCGCTCGGTTTTCCCATGGGTTTCCCTTGACAAAAAAGCAATGGGATTTCTACATAGGATTTTGGAAAATAGCTCGAAATAAGGTCAGTGGAAAACGAACCTGTTAGATAAATGCATGTTTTGTTCAGTCGGATAATATCCACATGTCTACCCTACTTTTATAATTTTCGAAACATAAATCTAATCGATAGAAGATAGATAGCGCCACTGCACCACTCTCACCGCCGTTAGAAAGTAGCAAGCAACTGAAGCAAGTGCAATTATGGAGGGTGGAGATTTGGAGTATTTAATCAAAAATAATCGTACTAAACTTCCGCTACAGCAGCAACAACAAATAAAATCTGATGACAGGCCAATGCCCAAACTGGAGCTGTGTACACAGCGAGGAAAAAAGGAGCGAATCGGACGTAAAACGTTAAAGGTCTCCTGATTTAGTTTGTGAATGAATGCTTATTAGAGTTTGGGCTGGAGAGTGCGTGCAGACCTGTCAGTTAGATAACAGGCGTGTGTAAGTCCTGCATATGTATGATACAAATGTGTGTAAAATGATACCGGGTGTTGTAATCACTCATCTGGTTACGTTATTACATTGACCACCACACCCCCGACCCAAAAGAAAGGAGGTATTATTGGCTTCCCCTAATTTTCTCCCCACGCCACGCTACTGTTTATAAGTAATAAAATACTTGCTCCAACTGATTCGAAAACGTCTCTGAGAAGGCGAGAGGGAATGATGTCTGAGGTGCAGTTTGTCGGCCACAGGTGCTTGACTACATCCGAGAGAGAAGAGAGGGATACAGGCTCAAAATGGTCGAGGACAGCAGGGCACAGAAAAGGAGCAGAATCTGGGGTAGCACTAGTGTTGGCTAGCCTTAGAACAGATACTTTTTCAATACAAAATGTAAGAAACTTATCACAGAGAGTAGTCGATGGCACAATTGGAGAAACATCACAGAGATTAATGATCGAGTTGAGGACATTAAAAAGAACCTGAGGTTTATGGCTGTTTTTGGAGATTAACAGAGAAATGTGCTGTGTTTTGGCTGCTTTGACTGCCGTCTGGTAATCGGAAAGGCAAGCGCGAAGGATTTCTAGAGAGACATGGAGTTTGTCCTTTTTCCATTTTCTCTCTGCATGCCTGCAAGCGCGTCTAAGAGCATGAGTACAGTCATTGAGCCACGGCTGTGAGAGAACTTTGGTGCGTCTAAGCGTAAAAGGAGCAACAGAATAGAGTATTTGGGTACATGTCGAGTCAAACATGGAGATAAGCTCATCAGCACTAAAAGCACAGTTCATCTCTAATTTACAGATCAGAGAAGCATTAAAAACATCAGAAAACTGTGAGGCAGTCAAGGGGTTAATCGAACGCAGACGGCGCACAGGGGCACGTGACTCGACTCCTGCGGAGGGGATCGAGGTTGTAAACAGAACCGGTAAATGGTCTGAGATACGCGTTGCTGCACATATTTCATCCACAGATACAGACAGTCCAAACGATAATACTAAGTCAAAGTGTGTCCTTTTTCGTGTGTTGGGCCAGCCACGGACTGAACGAGACCAAAATAATCAAGGAGATTTAAAAAGTCCCTAACCAGAGGTTTTGACTCGCAACACACATGAACATTGAAGTCTCCGCAGATCAAAATACGATCATATTTCACCATGATCCCGGACAGAAAGTCAGAAAAGTCATTTATGAAATCCTTATTGCATTTTGGCGGACGATACACGACTGCGCAGAGTATAGGTGAGGCCGGGTTCAGTTCAAAAAGCTGCAACTCAAAGCTAGCGTAGCTAGTTACATGGTGAAGCAATCGGCATTGTAGGCTAGCTCTAAACACTGATGCTATGCCCCCACCATGGCCAGTGGTGCGGGGAGAGCTGAAGAATGTACAGTCAGGAGGAAGAAGTTCAGAGAACGATGTATACTCGCCAGCGTGGACCCAGGTCTCCGTGAGAAACATAAAATCCAGTTCACGAGAGGTGAATAAGTAATTTAGCAGGAACGTTTTTTTTGCTATCGACCTAGCATTTAGCAAAGCCATGCTAAGTTGTCGCTCCGGGCTGGCAGAAGGAGTAGCTCGTCTCAGCTGACGAAGATTTGAAGATTTGCGTGTTGGACACCGCGCGGGCCGGGAGCAGTCAGTCGGGCAGGAGGGGCTGGCAGCGGGCCCAGCAGAGGCCGCAGCTCCGGAAGAATACGGCGAGTCCATCGATCCCTCACATGGCGTGCAGCGGGAGGGCCATGACATCCGAGGCGTGAAGAGACCAGTGCACCAGCACGCTTTCCCCGGCATTTAACGCGCTTTCGGTGAAGCAGCCGGCACAGGTAGGAGGGAATATCCCACAGTAGAGGGGGGGGGACGATGTATGGTTGTCAGATGTGAGTTTGGGCAGCAGTATCAACTCCAATGAGGGTCTGAGGTGGAGGAGAGCTTGGCGATCATAGATGAGCAGAGCAGAGACATTCTGACAAACATAAAACAAAAACAGGATAGCTAACCCTAAGCTCAGGGAGCGGCGAGCCGACACAGGCGCCATCTTCCCACACACTGGTCACAGACGTAATTCAGTGACTTTACATTTTACATTTGTTACAGTCTGTTGTCATAACTTTCTGCAAACCATTTTTGGGAAGATTTAACAAACAAAGATCTGGCTGTGGGACAATTGGAGGCATTATTTGTGTCTCAGCAAAGCCTTATCATAGGAAATTGAATCAGATGGTGTAAGACAGCTAACAGTATAGCTTCCTTCATATGAATGTACTGTGCCATCAAAGCACTGATTGCTATTGGTCAACCCTGCAAGAAGATTGCATGGATTCTGCTCCCGGGAGCTAACCCCGGAAATAATGGGAGTTGATTTTGAAATTTCTTTCCAGGCCTTTGTAATGTATCACTTAAACATTACAGGTTTGGACTATAGTGGCAGGGCTCAGGACGGAGTGTCTGAAGGTCGGTGATTATGTCTGCTGAGCCTCAGTTTGGTTCGAACTGAGCGTGACAGGAGAAATGTCAGACACTGCTGAACCCCGGTGAGCTTGGTGGCTTGCTGGTAGCAAGATAAAAATATAGATCTCTAATTGCTTCCATGAGGACAGCCTACAATGGCCAAGTGCACACAACTCCAAAGCTTAGAGTAAATGGAAATACTTGGATCGATATAAGAACAGCCATATTCTTTTAAAGAAATATCTATATAATAGCTCACTTCAACTAGCATATACTGGGTACTCCAAAGCACAGACACAGTGTGTAAATTAAGTTTCAAAAGCCTTTCACAGCTATATGTGGTATGAATCGTCCATTACAGAGAAAGCATTTTCAGAAAGGGTTTTCAAAAGAAATCTGACATTTACATTTCTCATACCTGGTAGCTCATAGACGTAGTTCACCTGTTTGCTCTCTTTACTAAGCTTCTACACATTAACAGGTCTTTGCTGTTTTTGTCTGCACTGAGCCTCTTTCAGCAGAGTTTGATAAGACGTGGGCTTATCACAATAGTGCATGAAAGAATAACATGTTAATGGAGAGCAGGCACAGGGAGGCTGCTGCGGCACTGATCAGTCTCTGGACGCTCTCCCGTCAGCCGAGCTGTCACGGTTAAGGCAACAGTGTCAAAAGAGGTGTGCCGGCTGACCTTATCGCTTTTCTGATGGCTTTCTTTTCACAAAAGGGATAAAACAACATTTATTTGTTTACTTACTAATGGGTTTACCTCAGGGACTGGTGAAACTGTAGCTGGAGCGTACTACTTTGTTTGGACCGGCGGGAGATTCGGGTACACAAACTGTCAGTATTCATTGTTGTTTGTGTATTTATGATGTTTAAAACAAACAAGGTATCTACCACGACTGTTTAAATGGGTAAACGTTTTTCGGGCTACTAAGTTGGAATCGCGGAGAAATGCTCTCCGCAGACCCATTCTCACAGCGTTACAGGGCTGCACATAACTGGTGCGCAGGTGTGCATGCGCACCGCCGCCAAAAAAAGAGCACCGGGTCATTTGAAAAAAGGCACATTTGCGTACCAACATTGAGAGAGAGAGAGGAGAGAGAGAAGAGAGAGAAGGGAGAAGAGAAAAGAGAGGAGAGAAAAGAGAGAAGAGAGGAGAGAGAAGAGAGGAGAGAGAAAGATATTTGCGAGTTGCATATGAACTCAGGGCCGGCCCGTAGCACTGGCGTTATAGATGTTCGCCTAGGGCGCCAGATCCGGGGAGGCGCTGCGCTGGCAGCTCTGGGAGGGAAAACTATTTTGTTGGCCTTGATGTAACAATATTCATAATTAAGCAAATGTAACACCCTTTTCACCCCGGTTACAGGTTACATGCCCCCCCCCAAAAGATGTTTCTATGAATCCCACCCTCAAGCATTTTTCAGGGTATGGTTCTAGGACTGTTACCAATAAATGGAGCAAGTTTCATGAATGTGACACTTTTATTTTGTACGAATAGCGTATAATAATATGCTGACAAAGACTATGTAACATTTGTAAACATATATTTTGATTATTAGATGACAACTATGTAAAATTAAACAATACATTTTAAAGCACGTTTATATAGACAGGACGTAACAATAATGATAAAAAAAAGATTAAAAAAAACAAAAACTGAAAAGGAAGTGACGAATGAATTTCGACACCTCAAATACGGAGCGAAAAGTTAAACCAGAAGAATCAAGAAGACTATGAGCTACCACTAAACAACTCACAGTCTGAAAATTACCATTAATAAAAACCCTGAACGTTTACTGTCACAGTCTTAAGGAGAACCCAAATGCAGCACTCGAGAAACCAAGGAGAATTGGTAATATCCTTTATTGGAGATTCCACTGGATCGGAGGAATACCAACCGGGCAGTATAACGCACCGGAGGACAGCGGGCAGAAGGTGAGTCAGGGACAGGCAGAGGGTCAGGGAGTAAGCGAGGCGGTCAGCGTGGATACAGGCAGGGTCGGATAACAGGCCAGGCAGGATAGTCGAGGGACAGGCAGGATCAGGAAACAGGCAGAGCAGGCAGGTCGGGGACAGGCAGGGTCGGAACCGGGTAGGCAATCTAGTGTTGAACGCGGGAGAGACAAGCATGAGGCAAAGTACAATCTGGCAAAGAGTGTGTGTCAGGTGCGAGTTTAAATACTGGCAGAAGCTAATGGGTGCAGAAGAGAAAGAGAGTGAGTTAACGAGTGGGTGTGGAAAACAGGTGAGACAGGTGAATGGAAAACTACTGGTGAATGATGGAGCAGACTATGACAGAACCCCCCCCTTAATGGACGGCTCCTGACGTCCCTAAATGCTAATCTACAGATGAAGGTGGGAGGTGGGATTAGTACTCATCTGAAAAAGTTCTTTCCGCCTCCCTCTCCTGCCCCCTGTGGGAATCTGCATCCTCATCAGAAGCCTGCCCCTCGCTGTCCTCCTCTGAAGAGCTGACGGTAAGAGGAGAGACTCTCCCTGTGTCTCTGCCCGTCAACGTGACGGTCTTAGACGGTTGCTCGGGATTACGCCGATGGAACTCCCTGATGAGCCGGGGGTCCAACACATGACGAGCTGGAACCCAACACCTCTCCTCAGGGCCGTAACCCTTCCAGTCCACCAGGTACTGGACTCCTCTTCCTCTGCGACGGGAACGAAGAAGTCGTCGGAGAGTGTACGTAGGCCCGCCGTCAATCATCCGGGGGGGTGGTGGGGGAGGGATCGCAGGAACCAAGGCACTCTCTCGGACAGGTTTGATCCTGGAAACGTGGAAGGTGGGATGGATCCGCAGAGTCCGAGGCAGTCTTAGCCTTACTGCTGCGGGATTGATTATTCTGACAATCTCAAACGGTCCAATGAATTTAGGTGCAAGTTTCTTTGAATCCACCCGTAAAGGAATATCCCGGGAGGAAAGCCATACCTTTTGGCCCACCTGGTAGACAGGTGCTTCAGAACGTCGGCGGTTGGCAGAGGAGGCGTACCGGTTGGCCGAACAGACGAGAGTTCTCCGGGCTTGATTCCAGGTCTGTCGACAACGACGGATGAAAGCCTGGACGGACGGACAGGTAACCTCCCTCTCCAGGGCCGGAAACAGAGGGGGTTGAAGCCCGTAAGCACACTGAAATGGGGACAGCTTGGTGGCCGAACTGACCAGAGTGTTGTGGGCGTACTCGACCCAGAGCAGCTGTTTAGCCCAGGCCGCTGGGTTCTTGGAGACTATACATCGTAAGGTTGTCTCCATCTCCTGGTTCTTTCTTTCTGTCTGACCGTTGGACTGCGGATGGAAACCAGATGACAGACTGACCGTGGCCCCAAGGAGCGTGCAGAATTCCCTCCAGAACACCGAGGTAAATTGAGGACCACGATCGGAAACCACATCAGTAGGCAGCCCATGGAGCCGGAACACATGGAGCAGGACCAGCTCTGCCGTCTCTTTAGCTGAGGGGAGCTTGGGTATCGGCACAAAATGAGCCATCTTACTGAATCGGTCTACCACCGTCAAGATGGCAGTGTGTCCGTTGGACGGTGGCAGACCAGTAACAAAGTCCAAAGAAATGTGAGACCAGGGGCGATGAGGGATAGGCAGAGGTCGTAGGAGACCAGCAGGAGCTTGGTGAGAAGACTTGTTCTGATTGCAAACGGGGCAGGCATTAACAAATTCCCTGGTGTCCTCCTTAAGTGTTGCCCACCAGAACCTTTGCTGGACTACCTCCCATGTGCGTTGGATCCCAGGATGGCAGGTGAGTCTGGAGTTATGAGCCAACTGGAGAACATCAGACCTCAACGTCTGCGGAACGAACAGGTGGTTCGGAGGACAGGCACTGGGTCCCGGCTGGTCCTGCTGGGCAGCCTTGACCCTCTCCTCCACCTCCCAGATGAGGGCGGCGACGAGCTGAGAAGTCGGAAGGATGGTGTCCAAGCCCCTGGGAATGTTACCTCCCTCTCCAAACTGACGAGAAAGAGCGTCAGCCTTAATGTTCCGAGAACCAGGGCGGTAGGAGAGGGAGAAATTGAACCGAGTGAAGAAAAGGGCCCATCTAGCCTGTCGGGAATTCAGTCTGCGGGCCGACCGGATGTACTCCAAATTCTTGTGGTCGGTCCACACCAGGAAAGGTTGACTGGTCCCCTCGAGCCAGTGACGCCACTCCTCCAGAGCCAACTTCACTGCTAGCAGCTCCCGGTTTCCCACATCATAATTCCTTTCCGCTGGAGTCAAACGCTTTGAAAAGAAAGCACAGGGATGGAGTTTTTGGCTGTCCATTGCTCGCTGAGACAGGATGGCTCCCACCCCCATATCAGAAGCATCCACCTCCAAAACAAACTGTCTTACAGGATCGGGTACTCGGAGGATGGGGCCGGAGGTGAACCTCGCCTTAAGGTTCTGGAATGCCTCCTCAGCCGAGGAGGACCACTGGAACATGACCTTAGAGGAGGTCAGGGCTGTGAGAGGAGCGGCCAAGGTACTGTATCCACGAATGAACCTCCGGTAGAAGTTGGCGAACCCGAGGAACTGTTGTAGCCGCTTCCGGGAATCTGGAACCGGCCAGGAAGTGACTGCATCAACCTTGGCAGGATCCATCTCGATGCTCCCTTGTCCCACGATGTATCCCAGAAAAGAGACAGAGGATGTGTGAAACTCGCACTTCTCCGTTTTAACAAACAGCGAGTTCTCGAGTAATCTCCTGAGAACCGCCTGGACGTGGTGCACGTGTTCTTTCAGTGTCTTGGAAAAGATCAGGATGTCATCCAAGTAAACAAACACGTGTCGGTCCAACATGTCTCGGAGCACATAATTTACCAACGCCTGGAATACTGCAGGGGCGTTGGTAAGCCCAAAAGGCATGACTAGGTACTCGTAGTGCCCCGAGGTGGTGTTGAAGGCGGTCTTCCACTCATCCCCCTCGCGAATACGTACCAAGTGGTACGCGTTACGCAAGTCCAGCTTCGTGAATATGGTTGCTCCCTGCAACAACTCAAATGCAGAAGAGATAAGAGGCAGTGGGTATCGATTCTTGATTGTAATGTTATTAAGACCCCGAAAGTCGATACAGGGCCTTAGGGTCTTGTCTTTCTTCTCTACAAAGAAGAACCCTGCGCCAGCAGGAGATGAGGACGGGCGAATAATCCCAGCCGCCAGAGCGTCATTGATATAAGTCTCCATGGAAACTCTTTCCGGAGCAGACAGGGAGTACAATCGACCCCTGGGAGGGCTGGTGCCGGGATGCAGGTCGATGGCACAGTCGTAGGGCCGGTGTGGTGGTAGGGAAGTAGCCCTCGACTTGCTGAATACTTCCTTGAAGTCCAGATATTCCGGTGGAACTCCTGTAACATCCAGAACTTGGCTGGGGTTCCCCGAGCGTTGAGGCGCGGCAGCCTGTTTCAGACAGATCTGATGACAAGAGGGGCTCCATCCCAAAATGGCTCCCGTCTCCCAGTCAATGTTAGGGTTGTGGCGGCGGAGCCATGGGTAACCCAGGATAAGCGGGATATGTGGAGACCGGAGAACATGAAACTGAATAGTCTCGTGATGGTTCCCAGACAGGAGCATGTGAACGGGTACAGTCTGATGAGTCACTGTCCCCAGCAGGTGACCGTCTAAGGCGTTGGCTGGAACTGGGCGAGATAAGGGAACCCGGTCTATACCCAACTGCAGCATAAGCTCTTCATCCATAATACTCGCGTCCGAACCAGAGTCAATAAAAACTGCAAGAGCCTGAGAGCTATCCGGCAATAGCAACCTGGCGTGGCTCAATGGTCTCTGAGTGGGAACAAATCCAGGGGTTTGGCTCACCAGTATGTTCCCCATTACTGCTGAGCCTTGCCTTTTACCGGGCAGTGAGAAACGAAATGGCCGGCCCGGCCGCAGTAGAGACACAGATTACGACGTCTGCGATGCTCACGTTCCTCCAAAGTGAGGTTGGTGCGACCCACTTGCATGGGCTCATCCCCCCCTGGTTGCGGCTCTGGAGTGAGGTGAGGAGTCGCAGCCAAACTCGGACGTCGGGGCGCCCAGGCATGTTGAACTTCCGCCGATCGTCGCTCCCGTCTCCGTGTCTGGATGCGCCGATCCATGCGGGAAGTCAGTTCAATCAACCCATCCAGTGAATTGGGCAAATCAAACGACACAAGCTCATCTTTGATGTAATCCGCCAACCCACGCAGATAGGCGTCACACTGGGCTGCAGAATTCCAGTTGCTGAGGCGGCTCCGGGTGCGAAACTCAATGGCATAATCCACTATAGATCCATTTCCCTGGCTCAGGTTCAATAGTCCTCCTGCAGCGTCTGGACCCACAGACACGGGTCCAAACACCTTGCGCAGCTCCGCAGAAAAAGCGGGGAAGGAAGAGCAGGCGGGTGTTTGTTGCTCCCATTCCGCTGTGCCCCACAGTCGGGCTTTCCCAGTCAAATGATTGACCGTGAACGCCACACGAGCAGCTTCAGAAGCGAAAGTGTGTGGCTGCAGTGCAAACAGGATAGAACAGTTCGTAAGAAATGGGCTGCAGCCCTCCGGTTCCCCGGCGTAGCGCTCCGGAGTTCCCACCCGAGGCTCCGGGGTAAATCCCATCAGAGGTGATGCAGAAGCGGGTGTCGACGGCATAGGAAGAGGCGCTGGAGCGGCCACTCCTGCCACTAGCTGCTGCACAGTAGCCGTTAGCTGCTGTAGCTGCGCAGCTAAATAGGTTAGCGTCTGGTCATGTGAAGATGTAGCATGATGAGCCTCGGTGGCCAGGGCGGCTATCGAGGCTTCCTGCCTCTGGAGAGCGTCCTCAACTCTCTCGAAACGTTCTCTTGGTAAAGAGGAGTGCGCTGGGTCCATGTTCTGGCCAGATTGTTCTGTCACAGTCTTAAGGAGAACCCAAATGCAGCACTCGAGAAACCAAGGAGAATTGGTAATATCCTTTATTGGAGATTCCACTGGATCGGAGGAATACCAACCGGGCAGTATAACGCACCGGAGGACAGCGGGCAGAAGGTGAGTCAGGGACAGGCAGAGGGTCAGGGAGTAAGCGAGGCGGTCAGCGTGGATACAGGCAGGGTCGGATAACAGGCCAGGCAGGATAGTCGAGGGACAGGCAGGATCAGGAAACAGGCAGAGCAGGCAGGTCGGGGACAGGCAGGGTCGGAACCGGGTAGGCAATCTAGTGTTGAACGCGGGAGAGACAAGCATGAGGCAAAGTACAATCTGGCAAAGAGTGTGTGTCAGGTGCGAGTTTAAATACTGGCAGAAGCTAATGGGTGCAGAAGAGAAAGAGAGTGAGTTAACGAGTGGGTGTGGAAAACAGGTGAGACAGGTGAATGGAAAACTACTGGTGAATGATGGAGCAGACTATGACATTACTTTTCGTTTTAAACATCGTTTTAAGGTGTAAACGTGTCATTTAGAAATGCGCGTTCCCGTGACAAGGGGGGCATTTCATGACGGGGGGGGGCATAATGTGACACAACACCGGCGCTGTTGTTATTAGAATCTGGTGCTAGCTGCTCTAACGGATATAAGAAGAAGATGTTTCTACAATGATGTGGAGGGAGAATCCTCTCCAGTCAGACTGAGTCTGATAACTACAGCTCAGTGAGGTAAAGGACTGAGTGTTTTGATCACAATTTATGTAAACACATATTTTCAAGGCACTCCTTTATAATTATTGGGATAAACAGGTTTGAAATCATTCCAATGTATACTATAGGACAGTAAACCAAAAATATCCTTTAAAACTGGAAAGATAAAAAAAATGCATAAATAAATAAATGTTAAGGTCAAATAAGATATGAACAACAAAAATAAAATAAGTTACATTAATTTGTTATTGGCTATGGTAGGTTATTGGTTATGTTCACATACTTATTGAGACTTTCGACCCAAACCCAGCTGTTGACTTGTGGATGCAAGCATCTAATCGCAGACTCAACCAGAGAGAAAGAAGTAGGCCTACATCATCAGCTACCATGTCTGACAGAGAGGAAGACAGTGAGGAGAACAGTCAGGAGTGTAGTGATGACGGCTTGTAGGATTACTGGTCGTGCTAATGTTGTCTTGTGTTCACCTCTGCATGTGTGTTCAGTGCTCGTGTGTCTGGCAAATAAAGTCAAGACCCCCTCAAAAGTTACGGTTTATTTCATTTTAAGGATGAGCACCAAGCAACATCTCCAGGTGCTCCTTTGAGAACCAGGGCAAAAAAGTTATGTGCACCCCTGGTTATAAACCTTTTTCTTACTCAATATCAAGCCACACTTATTATTTTTAATAAGGCTTCCGCTCCTCGCAGCAGATCACAGCAACAAGCCTCTCAACGTCCCGACCAATCAGAGCACACTGGGCTCACAGGGAGGGGGGGGCAGGAGCTCCAACAAGCCATTTAGGACAGAGTGAATACCAGTGAATACACATAGGCTGCGGCCCCACGAGGACGAAAACGGCTAAACGCATAGGATTAACGCAAACGCAATCGCAAACGGCTTCCGTCCACATGCAATAGTTATCCGGATAGTGTCTGCCCACACGAGACCGCTCCGTTTAGCTCCAACCGCTGGAGAAGCTGCAGTACATATGCAGGAGCCTCTACGTGGCGCTGTAACTTCCTCCACAAAAGCAGCGAAGAAGCATGGTTGTCATGGTTGCCCTTCCGTTTATTCTCCGCGGTGGGGGCCGAGGGAACCGGGCAGAGTTTTTCGCCAGTCAGCGTGTATTAAAGTTGAAATTTTCCGGACAAAATTATAAAAGTGCCGGTCAAAGGTCTTCTTTGTTATTTATTGAGCTTTAAAACAAATGAATAACGACTCTATATATTATAATAATAAAATACACGGAGCCTCTCTTTTTCCTCCCTCTCTTCAGACAGCGCCAGTGTCTGTCTCATGCAGCAGCTCATCCAGTAATCAGTGACCCGGCCGACTGTAAAAATAAACATATTTATAACTAGTTTAGGGAGTTTGAGAGGTAATTAAAATAGCTAAGGGTGATGATCTGACTTGAAGTGTGTGTTTTGCTGCAGCGGGAGGAGCTGCAGGTGAGCAGAGCTGCGTGTCTCCGTCCTGTCAGATTAGACTTCACTCGCGAGAGAAAGATAAATAATCTGAATTCAGGGTGCAGTTTACTTTGACGTGGGGGTGAGCAGCAGAGGTGGGGAGAGGCGGGGCTATTGCCTCATCATTATTGCTGTAGATGTTGCACAAACAACTGTAGCATGGTCAATAGCGTCCGGAGCACGATAGCAACTCTGCGATCCGCCATTGTTGTTGTTGTTGGTGGCGAAACACTTCAGCACTGGCGCGGGGTAAGCGGAGGTGAGCAGAAGAGGTGGGGAGAGGCGGGGCTATTGCGCAATCACTATCAGTAATCTGAAAATGTCCGTATAGGGCGCACACACGGAGCTGTTTGACCCCCCAGAGAGTGGCGTATGCATTTCTATCCACCTTGGGACCCGTTGTCGTTTCCTCAGTCGTTTAGTGCCATATTCGGTCGTCCTCGTGTGGCCGAACGGTCTATATGACACTAAACAGTAACGCAAACGACCGAATTCGTCCTCGTGGGGCCGCAGCCATACTTTACAGAGATGCTGTATGAGAAACCAATGTGAGTTTGGAAAATTGCACAATATAAATCTATTTTAGTATACCTCAACAATGGAATTATGATCAGTAGAAATTGCCATGACATGGGACCTTTAAAGAAAAAGCTCCCCATTCATGGCCAATTAGATGGAAACAAACCAAAAATTACACCATAGAATAAAAAACAAATATACTATATAACCTCAACATTAAGTTTAATTCTGAAGGCCTGGTTATTATTGAATTTAAAATAAACATATACCAAGTATGCTATTCACCTCAATTCATAGTTTTGAAGATCATTTATTAGTGAAAAAACCTCAATTTGGTCATATGGAAAAATTACATTTATTCCTATTCTTTTGCAGTGAAACATTGCTTGCGTTGAAAATATATTTCAACAGCTGTGCACCCAGAAAACAAACAAGGCTGAACGCATGTTTAATGGAATACTAACACAACCTTAGCCACAATGACACTGATCTTAGAAACGGCATAGCAGCAGGGTTATAATGTTTATTTCTCATTTCATTTCAAATAAAACGTGTTTTTTATGTTGTGAGATGATACAAATGCGTGCATGTCTTCTAGGCACCTTCTTTGGGAACCACTTTGAGTTTAATCAAAATCTGTTCTCATTCAAAATCAGACGACACGATTAGCTGGTTAGTTTAACTTAATGTAAGGTCTGTAGTCTTTCGGTTCCAAATCTGCCTACCAGCACCTGTACATCTAAATTATTTATGCGTTGTACAACGTTTGTTTACAATGCACAAACATATATGCAATGAATAGACTTTCATTATATTTTCATCCATTTAAAAATGGGGATTTGAGTGTGGAGCCACTGAAGATCAAGGCATTGAAACGGGTGAACACAAGCAGATGTGTCAAGTATTAATCCAACAGCATACCGTACGGCTCCTTGAATTTGACACAGGCTGGCAACTGCACTCCTGTATGGAAAAGATGGCCTTGATTGCGATTACAAGAGTCAAGAGCAGTTGAAGATTTGGTAGAGACACCTTATAAAAAGACCCTCACGCATACATGAGCCCAATTCAGCATCAGCCACAATGAGGCTACAGAAATTCCCAGAGAAATTGCTTTTTTTCTTAACAAGGCTTGAAATGACTACGAATGTAGAACGACAGCAGCAAAAGGAGAATCAAGAGTGTGTTATCAGGAGCAGAGAGAAATGAGCAACAAGAGAGCCGACTGAGGGAGGATCTGCCCAAGTGTCGCCAAGCATCCATCCTCCTCAAAGCATGACTAAGTCATCCCAGTCCGTGTGACACATGCAACAAACAAATCCCACTGGGTGGCTTTGACAATTTCGGTTTGTGAGTTAAGTCGGACATGTTTCTGAACTATATGGGAGAGAGGGATTGCTTTCTCAGGCTGTGTGTTGAACCACACCCTAGAGGTTTGTGTGTGTGCTGCTTCAGTATTGTTTGAGGATTATAATGTTGGTATGAGCATTTTATCTTGCAGAATTTACAGAGAAATACTTTAATTCCCCACCTCACAAAAAGCATTAGACTTGGACGGACAAATGCAAAATCTGATGGATTGAAAATCCATGAGGAATGTCACGTTGGTACATTTTTAAAACTGAGCTTCTTATCCCTAGCAGCTTAATTTCATCTCATTCAACTGTTGGAGTTTAACAGTGCAGTGATACATTTGAAATACTGAATGCCAAAATAAACTTGTTCCTAGAGACAAGCCTATTCAAAAGAGATTAAGAACGTGATTGGACATTGAGTTTCTTTATGGCAACCCTTGTTGCTGTCAATACAGTGTGCCCCATTATATCCTAATGCATTATTCATCTGTAATCAATTCCATAATACCCATACTAATGTGCTGTAAGGATTCCATGATTGAAATGTCATCATCAATATGCTTGCAGACTAACGCTTGGTGGCTGTCAGAGCAACATACGTGCCCCTGTCTCTCCCTTTGGTTTCTCTCTGCTTTTGTGTCTTCTAGTTTCCGGTTTGCCTTTTTCAACCTGTTTCCACCTAATCAGCTCTAGTTCTTGAACCTGTTTCCCTAAGGCTGGCGTCACACTGTCCCGAAATCGACACCAGATGGACACACGAATATGGAATTGAGAATTTCGCACGAAGATGGCCCCCGAACTTGGTCAACAGCCAAGTAACAAATAGCAACATCAACTTCCTGTCAGCAGCGTAAACTCGCCTTAAAAATAAAAGCATCTAAATAAAAACTGGAAGTTAACCTAAATTACAACAAAAACAATGTAATATCCTTTTCCCTTTCACAGAACACAAATTGGGTTATTTACATAATATGTTTACATGATTTTGTTGTGCAATAAAACAACCAGAGAAGCGATCTGCAAGGAAACATAGCACACCGTGCCCTCATGCTCCTGTTTCACCTGCTTAATACAGGTATCATCACTGCTACTGATTTCGATAGAGCAGCTCACAAATAGCAAGAAATGACAAAGTAAAATAAGAACATTTGGTACCACTTTACAATAAGACTACCCTTATAAAGGATTCATAAAGGGTGTATAATTAGGTTATGAATGAGGTTGTAAACACTTTATTAATCATTAAGAACCATTTATAAACCAGTTCTAACATACGTCAACACAGGCTCACTATTTGGCAAGATGACTAAGCCTTATATTGGCTACCTGTTTATCTCATGTCTTATAAAAGCTTATTAATGATATATAAAGTGTTCACAACCTAATTAATAAATGAATTACAAACTATTCGTAAACCCTTTATAAGGGTAGTCTTATTCTAAAGTGGTACCGTCAATCTTTACCTGTAAGAGGAGGTGCTGGGCCTGTAAGAGTTGCTCATCATGTTCTCTGAGGTGCATCAAAAGAAGCAATGCTGCTGCCTTCTCTTTCCTGGTTGTCTCATCATCAAAGTATGCCATTCTGCAGGAACTGAATTGTGATTTATTGTGATTGAAGCTTTGGGAGTTACACCCGCCTCTGCTCTGTAGACTTGCTCAGGACTGACTGTCCACGTTACCATGACACATGGGAAACGCTTGAGCTACTCAAATTCGGCTGTCTTCGCCGACACCGTGGTCCCATCTCGATGTCATCGTACTATAACACGATGGCTACACGACGGCATTGTGAGGGCTTCACGTAGTCGTGTTGCCTTCCTAAGACAATCGGGCAGCTTCTTGTTTCCTTCGTATTGTCTTTGTGAGGCAAAAAATGCCAGATGGCACCGGTGATCACACTAAGTAAAGACGAAGATGACACGATTTGACAAGATGCCCTCACCATGGACTCACGAAGGGAAAAATGGACACACGAATTCAACGCGAAAATTAACCTTCCTAATTTGTTGGCTTGCCAAAGATTTTTCCACCGCTCACGAAGTTGCTGCCGGAGCCTGAGAAACTCCACCGGCGGTCATACGATGGCTTAAGATGCCCTCACGAATGGCCCGATGTTGTTACGATCAGAGCCGAATTTGAACATTTCCTTTATCGTGTGTCCATCGGGTGTCAATTTCGGGACAGTGTGACGCGGGCTTAAAGGATTTTTGACAGGGACCCTGTCTACCAGCACCCCTGACTCCAATCAGCCCATCAACCCACAGTGTTGAACTCCAGCTTTTCCTCTCACTGTTCACCACTGATGTCGAGGTCGAATTGTCAAAAATAATGTCTTTCCTAATTCCTCAACCTCAGGATTCTACATCAAACATGGGGAACAGGAAAGATGTGAAGGAGAGTTAATCAGGACTTTACAGATTCCCAATAAGTATGATTGTATGATACTTGTCAGGCCTCGGTGAACAGCTTAATATGTTGACTTTATTTAATAATTTTACAATGTTGACCTAACATTCATAGTTAGCCTAGGGTTAATCTATTTTTGAAAGTTCAAATAATATATATATTATATTTAGCTAGTTATTGCATACAATGGAAAATGCATAAAAAGCACCATAACATAACTTACATTATCTGTGTTTGTCCATCATGATCATTATGTTACTTTAAATGTTGCGACACAAGGAATTGTGGGACAGCATTTTCTATTTACCTTTCGTTAACTATGGTCTGGTGTTTCCTATGCCTTAGGAGATCACAAGGGAAGCATTAAACCTCTAGTCTACAGAATTCGTACAACTCTTATCATGGCTGTCACTCAAGTACTTCCATTTAATTTCACTCCGTTAGGAACGTTCCTTAGCTAAAATGACTATTCAACCAACCCAGGAGTCCTGTTTGCCCGTCCAACTGCTTCCTTCCCTTGAGTCCTCCTTTAGTTTCCATATACAGTACAATTACAACAAACCTAATTAACTTAGACCACATCTGTCAGTGTTCTGTGCTAAGGTATTCCTACAACGAAACTCGACAATGGCACTGTCATGAAAGGGAAACGTGTTTTTAATGTGCACAAAGTTAGCTGCAAAGATTCAATTGGCATCATATATTGACCTTGGTCTGTGTGTGAACTGTAATTCATCAGCAGTTCACAATGACTAATAAAGAATGCCAGTTTAGGAGGTATTGCCTAGTTTTATCATCATACTCATTCTAATTTAAATCAATGGTGATGAGTGTGAGCTAGTTCTTTCATAGCTCACACAAATCACAACTAGTATATTATCATATTTTTGCCCACCACTAACTGTGAAAAATATGGCTTTGTATCAGCTATCGACCTTCTTGTTTAGTGAAACTGAAACGTTGGCGCTCTGAAGCATTGCAGATGTTAATTTCTCTTTAAAGTTCATGGGACAGGATTTTGCTATTGAAAGTGTTAAGGTTTCTGTTTGTATTCCATGGAGTATTGGCCAATCACGTTCAAAGGCCTAGCTACTACCATATTTTGAATTTGGATGTAAGCTGGTTACTTGAAAACATGCCTTTGATAGACTTCTATGTCACATACTGTAACTCAATTATCAAGTTGCTTCCAGTTCATGTAAGATTCAGACTAGGATCTGATGTGTTGTCTAGACTAGAACCCAAAAAAAAGATTTCTCATCAAATTGATAGCTAATAGCAGTGGCGGCCGGCCCATAGGGGCGCTAGGGGCGCCGCCCCACCTCTTGCCAGATACAAAATAAAAAAATAAAAATAAATATTAAATTAAAAAATATATATTTAAAAAACATATGTTTAAAAAAAAATATATTTTATATTTTAATTTTTAATGAACAAGGTAAATATCATACAATTAGTATCACAAAAATGTATAATCTACAATACAATCTCGTTTAAAATTGTGTTACGATGTCTAAAGTTACTGATAAGTCACCTGTTTCCTGCCTGGCCTTGCCCATGGCATTAGTTTATCATTACGGGGCAGAGCCCCCGAGCGAAACAGCAGCAACCAGCAGGTTGCAAAAGTCTCAATAGTAAACTGTGCCGCCACAACATAATTTCAGCCAATCAGCGCCGTCAAATATTTTGGTCACGTGGGCGCTCACGTTGGCGCCCATGTTGCTTACGTGCGTTGACGTGAGGAGTTGTTTTTTAGACTCGTGAGTGACCAAGGTGACGCAGTATTTGGATGAGAATGGTGTGCAGGTGGAGTCGCCGGAACCTCGGTCCGCCCAAGAGCTACTCTCCAATCCTTTTGAAAGGAGAAGTTTGGGAGATAAATTGATACTTAAAGACCTTGGACCGGACCAACCCGATTTGTATATATCACAGCAAGCTCGTGAAAAAGACTAAACGTATCAACAAGGCTTCTCACATGGCTAGCTGGATGCAAACAGGTAAATGCTATCTTTTGTTTCACATGCTTGCTCTTCAAACAGCCGGGGACAGATACGATCTGTTCAGAAACCAGACAAAAGTTAAACAAGTACAAACCACAGACTGTTTGTGTCATGGAGAATACAGTCGCTGGTTTATTTACGTCTGTAGGCCGTTGGTGTGAGTGTGGACGGTCGGAGCATATATAGCGTTAGCTTAGCCAAGCTCCATTCAGGGAACAAGCATTCTAAAGGGTTGTTCGCCTGCCGTCTGTCTGCAGACTTGTCAAAGCATTAATTCATGGTTTTTACTAACCGGTATCAGTATGTTGTTACGTCGGCATCATTTAGAAACGTGTATTACAATTTAATCACGGTAAAATATGTTCATGTTGTTGTAGCTGTAGCTCCCGAGCCAGCGCGTCTTGTTTGAATGATGCGAGTAAACACAGCTGGCAGCTGCGGTGAAACTCGAGCGACTAGAGCGATGCGATAGGCGCGTTTAGAGCGAAGCGAATATTCGCATTGCATCCGGTCTGAACGCAGCATTAAAGCGAGCTCCGCGCTGCACTGGAAACGCGCCATTACATCACCAGAAGTCCTAATTTAAGGGGTCATTTCTCCCAAAAAAAAATGTGTACTCACTCTATCAATAGCCCCACCAAAAATATGTTCCACCAGCCGCCACTGGCTAATAGGTTCAAAGATCACAACAAATGCAACAAGCGCCAACGTGCATTTGCACTAGAACAAGTAGGACAGTCAACCCTGTGACGACCCCTCCTCCCTTCTGCTGGCTGTGCTCCCTGCCTTGCTGTCCTCTGGCAGGTACTGGGAGTGTCGTCCTGTTTGTGCCCGCCCATCTAGAGGCGGAGCCACAAGAAGGTATAAAGGTTGCCCAGCTGCAAGGATCACTCTCTGATTCAGATCCTGGCATGCTGCAGCAACCTCAGCCTACAGCCTGTGTTAGGTTTGATGCACCCTCCAACATGCTACAACACCCTTCCACACACCCACACACTGCTCACACTACTGACAGTCTGATTCTTACATACACTATTCATCAGAGGTGTTTTCTATAACCTGTTAAATAAATAGATATTTGGCATTTAACTCTGTGTGGCATCCTTGTTTGTTCCAGCCTTTGGAAGGTTGTAACAAGTGGGGGCTCGTCCGAGATCACTTCCGGTGCTGGATAAAGGACATGGTGACCTATTTCAGTCAGGGAGTGTTCACACAGCTGGTTGGTTGACTCTGAGTTTTGTAGGGGAAAATAGGTCAGGTTGGTCTTACTCACAGTTGTGTTTCTGTCCAAGGCAAGCTATGTTTTCCGGTATTGCTGTTTTGTGTTAAAGGCTGTCAAATGTTTGGAACCCTTATTCCTGTTAGGTATAAGCAATGAGAGACACAAGCTGTCTCCATTGAACCTTTTTTTGTTTTTGTTTGTTATTTTTGTGTAGTAAGTGGCTAGAGCATTTGCTCGGGTGCACTCCATGACTGCCTAGGTGATTTTCAATTGCTGAGAATTAACCGGGTCACTGGGCTTTTGTGCTTAAAATCCTACCACAATTCTACACGAAGACTAGGGTGAGTGAGTCAGTAAGCATTTGGTAAGGCAGTTAGCCAGAGGAGTGGGGTCTCCATATGTAAAACTGTCTTTCACTATCAGTTACTGCTGGAAAAACCTTGCCTTGGTCGGTAAACAGTTAAATGGCTTCTATTGAAGATTTTGTTGAGTCCCCAAATGAGGATTTGTTGGGTACTTATAAAAAAGATCAGCTTTTGAGAGTGGCTGACCATTACGGTCTTGAACTTCCCAAAAAGTTGAATAAAGAGGAGTTGTTGGTAGAAATAAAGGCACAGTTAGTGGAAAAAAGTGTTTTGTCTGTCTTTCTGGGGCCTGCCTCCAACAGTCAATTGAGTCAGGTAATGTTTCAGGTGTGGCTCCAGTCCTGTCTGGACTTGGGGTTGGACTGTCATTTAAAGAACAGAAGGAGCTTCTCATGCTACACTTGGAACGTGATGTGGAGATAGAAAAGTTGAGACAAAATGCCCGTCTTCAGGAAGCAGAGATCGCTTTCATAGACAAAAACTAGACTTGGAGCGCTACAGATTGGAGCTGATGAGTGAAGGTAAGCTTCCAGCTGAGACCAGGAGAGCTGCAGAGACTGCAAATCAAGCATTTGATATTGCTGTTAATTTGAGGATAGTTCCGAGGTTCAACGAAAAGGACCCAGACATTTTCTTTGTGTTATTTGAGCGTCTAGCTGAGGCACGAGACTGGTCTGATGTTGAGCGCACCCTTCTGCTTCAGTGTGTCTTCACTGGAAAGGCCCAGGAGGCTTTCGCTGCCATGACTGCTGAAGACAGTAGCAATTACCAGTTGGTGAAAGCTGCTGTACTTCAGGCATTTGAGTTAGTACCTGAAGCATATCGACAGCGCTTTAGGTTACTCAGAAAAGAGAAGCAGTCACATATGGAGTTTGCTCGTGATTTAACCACTAGTTTCAACCGTTGGTGTGTTTCCTCACAGGTAAAAACTCTGGAAGATCTGCAGGAGCTTATCTTGCTTGAGCAATTCAAAAGTACCTTACCGTGTTACCTACATTAATGAGCAGAAAGTAAACTTAGTTTCAGAGGCAGCCAAGCTGGCAGATGAGTTTACTCTGACCCATAAGGTGTTTTTTGGCGACAGCCGTAGTCGTGGAGATGCGGGATACAAAGAGAGTAGTGCGGGGGCTCACTTCAGTAAAGGTGTTTCAGAAGGAAAAGATAAGTTTCCAGCTAGGATTGACCATGGGAATCGGGGTAAGTTTGACCCCAATCGTGTCTGTAATTACTGTTTTAATAAAGGACACTGGAGAAACGATTGTCCTGAGTGGAAGAGAAAGTCCAGGCCTGGGCTGTGTTGGCAAAAGCGTCTGGGGCTGTAGCATCGTTACGTGCAGTGGAAAGGGAAAGTGCCATTGCAGCTGTGCGGAAACACACTCAGTCCTCTTTATCTGAGTCGGTAATTCAGGCTCCTGTCAGTGAACATGAGGAGATAGACCCTGGGTATAAAGCTTTTGTGTCTGATGGTTTTGTTTCACTGGTCGGGAGTAAAGAGAAGTACCGGTAAAGATATTAAGGGACTCAGGGGCGTTGGACTCGTTTATTGTTGGTTCTGTGTTACCTTTCTCTCCTAAAACAGACACCGGTTCCAGTGTTGAGGTCCGGGGGATGGGATTAACCGTCTTCTCTGCTCCACAGCATAAACTAACATTAGTCTCCAGTCTGCTGCAAGGGGAAGTGGTCATGGGAGTGCGTCCTTCTCTGCCTATGGGGGGAATACAGATCATCTTGGGAAATGACCTGAGTCTCCAATCTCCCAGGTAGAAGGTGCTAAGTTCCCCAAAACCCCTTCTGTGATGCCTGCCAGTGGCGCAGTAACACGTGCTGCCAGCCGTATTGTTTGTGACCTTACAAAAGATAAGAAAAAGAATCTGTATTTCCTGTGCCTACCTTTCCTTTGCCTTTGTCTTGTAGCGACCTTGGGAAAGAGCAAAAGAACGATCCCACCCTTCAGGCTCTGTACAGCCAAGTTCTACCGAATGAAATGTTGAGTCATGTAACTGAGCCACAGCGAACAGAATTAGTTGATCTAATCAAACGCCTTATACGTTGGTGTCTCTTCCTCCACCCTTTTCATCTGGACATCAGGCATGTCAAAGGTGTGGATAATACAGTGGCTGATGCCATGTCCAGGGCTATAACCTCTTAGGTTAACTAGTGTTTTTCTCCCTGCAGGGGTGTCTGTTTTTTCTGTTTGCCCTCTCTTAAAATGCTTCTTAGGTACCAAAGTTGCTGAAGGGTTGAGCTAGAGGCTACAGATGTGCTTGCAGGGTGTATGAACATTTCAAGGTTAACTTTGGTTGTGTCTATTGTGTTTTGTGGTTGTGTTTTTGTGCCTCAGGTTGGAGGATCCTAGTGGGTCCTCCATTTTAAGGGAGGGGGTGTGAAGACCCCTCCCCCCTTCTGCTGGCTGTGCTCCCTGCCTTGCTGTCCTCTGGCAGGTACTGGGAGTGTCGTCCTGTTTGTGCCCGCCCATCTAGAGGCGGAGCCACAAGAAGGTATAAAGGTTGCCCAGCTCCGAAGCCTCGGCGCAATACGTAACATCACTACATGCTACAACACCCTTCCACACACCCACACACTGCTCACACTACTGACAGTCTGTTTCTTACATACACTATTCATCAGAGGTGTTTTCTATAACCTGTTAAATAAACAGATATTTGGCATTTAACTCTGTGTGGCCTCCCTGTTTGTTCCAGCCTTAGGTCAGGTTGTAACAACCCAATGCTCAACTAAACTGCCATTTTGTATTATACAACGTGAACAAGAACAGATCCTTATGTAAGGACTGATCTGCTGCAGCTATGTTGATTTGAAGATGATTCAATCAATATGATACAAACTCAAGTAGGGGCTTTTATATCCTATTGAGGAAAAGAAAGGGTTCTGAGAGTGTTAATGCATACAAATACATGTACACATAGACCATCTGAATAACTTTGAGAGGCTGATATCAGGCCTTTCTGAAGCAACATATCTTGCCACAACACAGATGGGTCTCTTTATCATTTGACCTGATTTACGATCCCTTACAGCAGCTGGAACTCTGTATGAATAAACAAGGAGCAGATGGCCACTTGGAGGCACAAGTGTCAATCAACTGGGATGGAGGTTAACAGGAGAGCTTCAAGGCACCTGTTTGGGAACATGCAAATGTATGCATGTACACACAAACACTTTATAACACACAACAAATGGTCAGGCAAACATATCAAGTCTGTATCAGCCTTTTGACTGAAATTGTTTTTCAGAGATTCAGTTAAGTTTGATATGATTAATGCTCCTTTCTGTTGCCCACTCCAATCCAAAATCTTCGCTGTATGTATTGGTATGTGTCATGTCTGATACAGTTCTATAACTATAACACCAATCCATCCATTATTCTGGAATATAAACTTAAGTTACCCAATGGAGTTTTACTATCAACAACCCAAAACAAATTGTGTGTTTGCCCTTTTTTTACAGCTATTTTTATTCCTAAATTGTTTACATCTGTTCACCAGTTTGCGGCCTTTATTATCATAGGCTTTGTAAGAAAGTTATCAGAAATATTTAAATACAATATTGTCAAGATACCTTTTTGTTCGGCGCTTAAAAGTTGTTTTAAGTAACCCAACAAACTTTTTATAGGTTTTCTGAGGCTGAAATAAAAAAAAAGTCAAGGGAATGCAATTTGAGATCAATACTCTTGGCAGCTTACCTTACATGTACAGCGCCCACTCTCTGTTCTGCTGCATTCCAAACTTATGTGGTGGACGGACAGGAAATGAAACTAAACTCTGAAGCCTTGGAATTGGATTTGCCTCGTTAAGTTTATTTGTAGTTACAGAAGAGAAAAAAAGTCTTTAAGATGTTTCAAATGTAAGGGGCAGAAAGTTTCCGGAAAGTTTCCATGGGAAGTTAAGCTGGGGAATTTTGGAAATATTCGATGCAAAATTAAACAAAAAACATGAAATTTCAACATATTTTTTTATTTTATTTTTTTAAAGTAGAACAGAATCACTTTTAATTATTTTATTGAACAATTATTTGTTTCATTGAAGAACGAAAACAGGAATGTTGAGTTAAATATTACTCATCTGTGCATGTGATGGAAGAATGGAGGGGGTGTGGTCTCAATAGCCATGCAGTAAGCAGTGTGCTCTGGCATGGATATTCAATTGTATTTGAATGGCATCTGTTTGTTTTAGTCAAGATTATGCTAAAATGTACTTTCCCCAACTACATTTAAGTTCCCTAGCCAACCTTCAATTTAGAAAATTCCCAGTTTATTCCCATACATTTCCATAATTTCCCGTTTATTCCCGTTAATTCCGGTGCTAAATTCCATCTTTGAAAATTCCCGGAATTTTGCAACCCTAGTTACCGCACACAGTCAATTTATGCTAATGCTGCGTTCACACCGGACGCGATGCAATGTTTGGGGGCGGCGCGATATCATATAAAGTCAATGCAGAGACGCGGACAGACGCGAATTGGCTCCGACGGCGCGCATGAAGCGGTGGATTTTTTCAACTTGGCCGTGAAATTCGCGATCTTGTGGTAGCCAATCAGCGGTGAGGATCTCAGCCTGCCGTCACTGACGTTGAACCACAAAACTATAGGTTACTTACGTAACCCCAGTTCTCAGAGTAACATGAAGTGAGATGTCTCACTATGGGATGCGCCTCATCGCGGAGCAAACAGAAGCATCAATCTCATTACGCCAATCCCGATTGGCTGGTGATCTTGACGTCAACGTCAGGGGAAATCACCCCCTATAAGTAGCTTGTGCCACGACGCATGCGTCATTCAAAATAAGCACCTCTTCTCGCTTCACCATAGCAAGGAGGGCCGTCTGGTGAGACATCTCACTTCATGTTACTCTGAGACTGGGGTTACGTAAGTAACCTATAGTTCTCATTCATAACACTCCGTTCGATGTCTCACTATGGGATATTGTAGCTCCCGTATTGCCAGACGAGTTTATCTCGAAGACCACCGACCAACCGGAATTTAACAGGTGGAGTCCCGACTCAACAAGGTGCCCAGCACTGCTCGGGCCACGCTTGGAGCGGATACGCCCAGCCTGTAAAAGCAGACAACAGTGAGCGGCGAAGACCCGCTTGCCGCTGTACAGATGTCTTGGATGGGAGACATCCTGGACAGAGCCCAGGATGCAGCCAGACCCTGATTTGAAAGAGCTCACGGACCCGAAGGTGCCTGCAAACTCTGACTCGTAAGGGTCTCAAAGCAATAGCCTCCACACGACAGTGGGAGAGCCGTTGCTTAGTAACCGGCTTGCCCCCCTTTAAGGGTTAGCCCAGGACACCAGGAGTTGGTCATTATGACAAACACCCCTGATCTGTCCATACAGGTGCGTAAGCACAAACTGGACACAGCAAATCCCGCTGCTGTTCCCCGTAGGGACCCAGCGGCTGAGGAAATGTCTCAATATCCATTGGGTACATGTACAGACAGTGTCTGAAAACATTACTGGCTCGCCTGGCGGAAGCCAGGGTCAGTAACAGCATTATGTTAGAGAGACCTGGTGTAGGAATCTCTCGCACTCTGAATAGTGTTAACACCCTATGAAGGAGTCTCACTATATTCAGGTTGTACCACTCACGGGCCAGGCCCATAAGGCCAAGCGCTCTGGGTGTGGGTGAAAAATCTCACCTCCCCCGCCTGGGACAGTATGCCCCTGTGTAGTGGGAGCTGCCATGGCTGCCCGCACAGCAGCTGATAAATCTCCGCCAGCCAGTACATAGCTGGCCAGTGCGGAGCTATCAGAATAAGTGTGTGGCGTTGTTCCCTCACTCTTGCCAGAGTCTGGGGAATCAGAGCCAAGGGTGGGAACGCGTACAGAAGGCCCGAAGGCCAAACGTGTGCGAGTGCGTCCACGCCTAACGGTGCGTTTAGGTCGCGCATCGAAAAGAACAGCCGACACTGAGCATTTTCTCTTGATGCGAACAGATCCACCGTGGCTCTGCCATAACGCACCCACAGCTGGCTCACAATCCTTGGATGTAAAGTCCAGTCTGCATAAAGTGGTGTACCTCTGGACAGCAGATCTGCCCCGAGGTTCGACACACCCGGTAGGTGCGTCGCTCTCAGGGAGAGGAGACGCCCGCTGCTCCATAGGATCAGTTTGCGTGCCAGCATGTGTAACTGGAGAGAACGCAAACCCCCTTGGCGGTTTATATACGATATTGTCGTCGTATTGTCTGTCCTCACGAGGACATGTTGTCCTCTGAGAAAAGGCAGGAAGTGCTTTAGGGTGAGGCACACCGCTAAAAGCTCCAGGTAATTTATGTGTGCCCGCTGGAGGTCTCTGCTCCAGAGACCCCTCACCGGGCGGCCTTCATAAATACCTCCCCAAATACCTCCGTCTGTGGTGACCACCCTTCGTGAAAGGACAGCACCCATAGGCACGCCCCGTACTAGAAAAGTCGGGTGCAGCCAGTGGCGCAGTGCCGTTACGCATTTCACAGTAACCATTACCCTCTGCGCGCCATGACGCGCGGGGTTTAGTTTTAAGGCGGCTACCCAGCGCTGAAACTCCCTCATGTGTAAGCGTCCTAGTCGTACGACCAGGATGGCTGACGCCATGAGCCCCATCAACCGCAGGCATGTTCTGAAGAGAACATGTTTGCGACGCTGGAATAAAGCGAGACAAGCTCTGAAAGCTTTCACTCTTTCCGCTGACAGGTGAGCTGAAAAGGGCACCGAGTTCAGGTGTAACCCTAGGAAGAGTATAGTCTGCGCGGGGCACAACATGCTCTTCTCTGTGTTTATCATGAACCCCAGGTTGAGCAGGTGCTTTACGAGAACATTTGTCTGCGTAATAGCCTCGTGCTCCGACTGTGCGAGAAGCAGCCAGTCGTCCAGGTAGGTCGCCAAGCGAATACCCTGTTGTCTTAACGGGGCTATCGCGGCTTCCGTACATCGTACAAACACTCTTGGACTGAGAGACAGGCCGAAGGGAAGTACTCTGTATTCGTAACAGATCCCCTGAAATGCGAATCTCAGATATTTCCTGTGTGGATAATATACTGGGACGTGGAAATACGCATCTTTCAGGTCGACTGATGTAAACCAATCATCTTGTCGCAAGAGACGCAGCAGAGATGTGTGAGTGAGCATTCTGAATTTATATCTTTTTAGATATCTGTTCAGAACCCTCAAATCCAGTATTGGCCGGATTCCGTTCCCTCCTCGTTTGGGAACGAGGAAATACTTGGAATAAAAACCACTCTGACTCTGCTCGGCAGGTACAACAGATATAGCTCTCTTTTCTAGAAGTGAGAGGATCTCTCTCTCTAGAATATGGGCTGACTCTCCTCGGGCTTGTGAATACAAAATGCCCGAGAAACGAGGGGGGGTGACAGCGAATTGGAGTCTGTAGCCCCGTGTTACTGTCTTGAAAACCCAAGCAGATGTTGTGAGTATCTTCCACTGTGTGCTCCTTAGAGCCAGCGGAGATGTCACATCTCTTGCACTCTGAGACTCTGTTTGTTGTGTCATGGGGCCCTCTAGTGTCTGAACACGGTGGTACCCCATTTCAACAGTCCCAACCGTTACTGCGCACGCACGTGGCGGTGGCTTCACGGACCCGTCAATAATCCGTCCTTTGAGAGATGCCGTAGCTGCTCTCCAAAGGGAAAGGATTGACGGGCCGTTCTTTACAGCTCTAGCCGGCACTGCGTGCGCACGTGGCGGTAGTGCCCTTAAAGCCCCAACCGGCACTGCGCATGCGCGTGGCGGTGGTGCCTTCACAGACCCGTTTATTATCCGCCTTTTGAGAGAGGCCGTAGCTGCTCTCAGAAGGGGATTTATGGTTAACGGACTGTTTATTGTTTTTCTTTTCATTTTTTTGAGCTGCGCCCTTGGCCGAAGCCTGGATGCGTCAGCGAAAAATGGTTTATTCAAACAATAATGATGTGACATGTGTTTTGTGCGGACTTGAGGATGGCGTTGAGGCATCTCTTGAGGCAGCGGGAACACAATTCGAGCCGGAGAAGGAAATTCCAGCTCTGTCACAGATGGGAGAAGGAGGGGCTGTCATGCCGCTCGCTTCTTCCTCCTTGATTGCTGGCCGAAATTCTGGGTTGGCTGCGCCTGGGCTGCAGCCGGGACCGGAGATTTTCTAGACCAACTCGCCCTTGTCTCCTGCCTGGGCTGGGGACTCGGGGCGGGCTGCGACCTCTGCTGATCTGGTACTCTAGATCCAGCAGGGTTCGGAGCAGCTTGGGCGAAGGGTTGCTGTTGCGGAGGCAGCGGCTGGACCCTTCGAGGGAGACAGAGGTGGAGGGCCTCGTCTTCCTTCTTTTTCGACTCGCACCTCCTCTGCATGGAAGCGAGAGCAGAGCCGAAAATTCCCTCGGGAACGATGGGCATATCCAGCACATCTTCCTTTTCCCGGTCCGGGAGGTTGGTGAGGTTGAGCCATCTAGCTCTTTCCTGCACCACCATGATCCCCATCACTTTGCCCGTGGCCTGGACGGCGCAGCGTTGGACACGGAGACAAATGTCTGTGACCGCGGCTATCTCATCCAGAGTGGCCGGTCCAGAATCGCTCGACAGATCCTCACAGAGCTCCGCTTGGTACGCGGTTAGCATCGAGGAAACGTTCAGAGCTCTGGCGGACAATGCTGCAGCTTTGTAGGCCCGTTCCGTCATGGTCGACTGGAATCGGTCTGTTTTTGCTGGCAGTGTGGGGTTCCTGCTCGGTGACGGGCCCATCCTCGGTAGGAGGTGGGCTGCCACCAGCGGTTCCATAGGCGGTATGTGGAGCAGGCCGAGCCTCTCCATACCGTCACAGTCAAGGGAGGAGGCACCTGGATTGGGGCCTTGTTGCTAAAGGGCCGGTCTCTCCACGAGACCGACACCTCATCCAACATCTCCGGGAAGACCGGGAGGAGTTGCCTCTTTGTCCTCGTTGTTTGGAAAAATAGTTTTCCCTCGTAACGGGACCTGGAGGTCTCCTTGGCCACTTCGGGCCATGGGATGTCTAGTCTGCCCGCAGCACGTTGACACACGGCTTGTAGGTCCATACTGAGACAGGGCGAAGCTGGTGTGCTATCGCCCGAGAGAGCAGCCATCGCTCCAGGCTTTGCAGCCTGAGCTGGTGACATGAAGACGTCGTCTTCTTGCTCGTCCGAATCAGACAGGAGGAACTCAGAGGCATCATCTTCGTCCTCCATGTAATTTAATTCCAGGACATCCTCCGCGGGTGAAACCATGGTGAGGTCCAGTCGGGAGCCCCAGCTTGGTATAGCGTGGGGTCCCGTTCCCGCGTCCTTTGCCGCCACCGGGACCCGGCCTGATATGGCGCGGGAAACCGGTTCCGCGGTTGATGAGCCCCAGGCCGTGAAGGCGAGGGACTCAGTCTCTGCGGCGGACGCCCCCGTGTCTTGGTTGCCAGCCGGCCAACCAGTGGACATGAGGGGATCCTGTCCCGACAGGCTAGCTTGTCGTGCTAACCGTCGGCGATGGCTCTTTATGGTGAGGTGGGCACGAGCCGGGGTCGTCGATAGCCTCCTGGGCGTGTTCCAGCCCGAGGCAGGACGAGCAGACCTGGTGTGAGTCTGTGCCTGCTATCTTCAACCCGCAGTCGCAGAACCGAGCCTTCGAGTCCCTGACTCCTCTGGTGTGAGGGAGACCCGCTCTTAACAGGTATGTCGAAAAAAAGTGTCCCAAACTGTCCTTTATCCGGAGAAAAAAGGTAGTGTGGGTCTTTTCCTCTCAAATAATATTACCTGGTGTGGCAATATTCTTTAAATCCTTTTATCCTCCGGGGAAGAAAAAAGAAGAAAAAACGTCCTCGCTACCGTGGTGTCGGCAGTGAGGGAAAAAAGCACAAGCTAGCAACTGGTGTGTTGCTAACTTGCAAGTCAAAATCTTACCTTACTTCCAGAGGAAGAATTCGGCGAGGTTGACTATGGTACTTCTTCTGAGAGAGAATAGGGTAGCCGGCTAACGCCCGTCGACCGAAAATTAGCTTTGGGTTCAGTCTGTGGACTGTTAAGCTAGCCCGGCTACCGTTCGAGATGTGCTCTGAAGCGAGAAGAGGTGTTTGAATGACGCATGCGTCGTGGCGCAAGCTACTTATAGGGGGTGATTTCCCCTGACGTTGACGTCAAGATCACCAGCCAATCGGGATTGGCGTAATGAGATTGATGCTTCTGTTTGCTCCGCGATGAGGCGCATCCCATAGTGAGACATCGAACGGAGTGTTATGAATGAGAACCAAAACATCAGCCGTTAGCTCTTAGCACTCAGAGCTCACAGCTCCTCATATCTGTTCAGAAACTAGACAAAAGTTAAAGTACAAACCACAGAGTGTCTATGTCATGGCGAATACAGTTGCTGGTTTATTTCTGTTTGTAGGCCGTTGTTGTGAGTTCAGACCAGTGGTGTAGTGGGCGTTGGACGCATTGGATGCGGGGGTACGCCGTACCCCCACTTATTTGGAGCATGATCTTTTTTTTAATAGTCTAATAAATATAAAATCTTTGCCAGTGTTATCAGTTGCAAGTGTGTATTTGTTGTAATAATGACAAAACCATAATACATTTCACAGTAATTATAATACAAAATAAAAACGATTTCCTTAAAGAATTATGATTCGTCATCACGCTCGTGACCCCGCGAGCTTTGGGTGTGTGTCAGTGACACACCCACGCCGATTTTGCGGCAGCTCTTTCCCTCAAGAACGCTAACGAAAAAGCTCTATTATGGCAGGCAAACATTTTTTACTTGACTTATTTTCTAATTCTTAATATAATTCACAAGAAGAAAGAGGCTAGCAGCACCGAAGCTACAAGTTAAGCTGCTACTAGTACAACATCAGAAGAGCCGCGTGGATAATGCTAGCACTAACGTTAGCTGTGCTAGCAACGTTCCCCTGGCTAGCTCAAGCTCACCTTTCCCAGAGGTATGGACGGAGGAGATGTGGCGGAGGAAACAAGAGGATAGACTGCAAAGCTGGGAAACAGGGCTGCAAAGTGTGTTCATCCATTTCGGATTTATCAGTCTTCAAAATGCGAGGTGTGTGTGTGTGTTTGTGTGTGTGTGTAATTTCTGGGCCCCATGAAAGAATCTATTTGTGGGCCCCAATCCATGAGAGTGCGCGTTGGCGTGCACGCTAAAAAAAATGTGGCCATTTATTTATTGATGAAAACGCATAATATGGTTTTTACCTATACATTCGGATCAGCAGTTCAACACCTGAACTGGTGGGTGAGCCTAGTAAAGGATGTCGCATTGCGTTCATCTTCAATGAATGGACCAATGCAATAGTCTACCAAAGAAGCTTGAGTCGCACTAGCTAGGCATATTTTCCCCTATTCTTGTGACAATGTATTCTGATACTCAACATACAAAAGCTGTTACTTGTCCTGTCTCTCTGTAATCCCATCTCCAACACAAATAGTCTACTCAAGCACACTATTAGGTTGACAGACACTTACATTTTGATGTGCTCTGTCGTATTCAATCGTTCCCTGTTTGGATATACCTTTTACGAAGCAGATTTGGAACTGTCGCGGGCAGAGCACTAGCTTTTTTGCTGTAGCGGCCGGGTTGCTGCCTTTCTCAGCAGAGTGCTAAAGCCCTACCTGTTACACTCGCAAGTAATTCGAGGAGGCGTGAGTGACAAGTGTTGAGCTATTGGTGGGGACAATTCAGGATTCTTGGATACTGGTGGGGTCATGACCTTGCGTCCACCCCCTAAACGACACGATGAAACCCAACCTCGAAAACCCTGTTGAAGTTAATGAACTGTAATGGACTGCAAGAAATCAACATGCACTGACTATCAACTTTATCTTCTGTCTATTTAATTGAAAATTACACCCAATACAGGAATGAACAAACAAAAAATCTCAACATTCTTTGACTTATTAAATTAAGATTTGAACAACACAAGGACAAAAGTATAAATTAACTGAAGATTTGAACACAATTATAAAACAATAAACTCTCAGGACATGAACACACTTACAGCAAACCATGAAAAATGTAGTGCTAGAGGACTATGTATCAGATAGTAATTGTTCACAATGTATGCTTACTATAGGGAAACATCCCACAATCCTGTCATAGACTGGATTTGTATCCCTAAATCCCGAACGCCAATCGCCGGACCTTCTTGGTGGCAAAATCTTTTACGAGCTCTTTGAAATCAAGTGACAGAGCCAGCTTGCTTTCAATCGATAACATTGCAAGGCTGTTCAACCTCTCTTGCGACATGGTAGATCTTAAATAGCTCTTGATAAGTTTCAACTTACTAAATGATCTTTCACCACCAGCTACGGTAACTGGGAGCGTCAAAAAATTCTGAGAGCAATGCAAACGCCTCCAAAAATTCTCTGGAGTTCCATCTTGCATATTGCATTCAGTAGATCAAGAGAGCTACAATCAGGGGGGAAAGTGGCAGAAATCTTTTATTGAGATGCCTTATCTCACTCTCAAACTGATCTGTGAGATCCTGTGAGTATTTCTCCCTCAGTGGCTGACACACAGAAGCCATGACACTGTCACTCAACTTCCCAATTTTAAGTATGGCAGCAAATTCTTCAACAATATTTGCTGTTGTTTGGAACCGAGTGTCCAAGTCACTTATGATCTGGTCCATGGCAGTGAAAAACACAGTGTTACGGAATGTTGTTTCTGGCCTATCCTCCTGACCTGTTCCTTCAGCAGTTTCATCATGAAACCTCTTCCTCCTCCTCTCACGGCAAAGTTCTTTTTTTAAATGAGGTGGAACCTCCATTTCCTTAGCTACCATTAGCCGCGTTCACACTGCGGTACTTTTCCCACAAAGGTTCATGCGAACTTAGTTCATGCAAACTCTTTAGTTCGCATGAACTAAGTACAGATCGCGTTCACACCAGAAAAAGTCCCTGGGGGTAGATTAGGCAAATGAAGCCGCTGACGTCACTTCTTCTTCTTCTGCTTTGGGTTTACTGGCAGGCCGCAAACCACTTCACGGCGTATACTGCCGCCCAAAGTCCCCGGCCGGAAGTCCCCTTCTGAGTAAATCGCCAGAACGCCGACACCTCCTCATCTCCACCGCTCCCATGTTTTATTTTGTGTTGCCATAAGTTAGTCTCTCTGCGTTTCTGCGCTGGGCTAATGCTAATGCTAATAATGCTAATGCGAGGATAATAAAATGGCGGCTTCACAAAACTTTTTGGGAGTTTTACGGGGCGTGGTTTGCAAACCGCCCAGCCAATCAGAAATATAGCTCTTTTCTCAAAAAAGAGCCGCTCGAAAGTCCCTGCTCTCTAGCAGGGACTTTCGAGGGGATTAAAAGGTTCGCATGAACTACTTTTAGTACCGGCTCTTTTTGGTGTGAACGCGATCATGAACTAAGTTCGCATGAACCTTTGTGGGAAAAGTACCGCAGTGTGAACGCGGCTATTGATGCCTCAGACAGAATAGCATCCCATCCATTTCTGAGAGTCTGCATCTCATCTTTTAGTGCAGCAACATTACCTGCCTCCACCTCTATTGAGATTGTCCCTGACTGGAGTATCACATTTCTGTCATCAACAGATTGCAATACTTCCACCCAAATGGTGAGAAGGACAATGGCATCAAATGACATGAGGTAGTTCCTCAGACCAACAGCTTCAGATCTGGCCTCACCTGTGAGACTGCATGAGCTCAGTATGGTAGCAAGGGCTTCAATGACACCAGGTAGGTGCTTTGCTACAGGTTTCACAGCATCAATTCTCGCACTCCAGCGAGTGTCAGATAGCCTATGTACAGAGCAACCTGTTTTCTTTTTGTATATAGACCAACGAGATGGACTGGCACAGGCGGTTAATGTAACCAAAAAAGTTGGACACTTCAGGGCTCGATTCTGCAGCATGCACGCCTACCAGATTCAACGTGTGGGAGGCACAAGGTGAGAAAGTAGCAAGATTATTCTTTTTCAGTATTTGGGCTTGGACTCCCTTGATTTTCCCTGACATATTCGCCCCATTATCATACCCTTGCCCCCTGCAATCACTAATGTCTATCCCTAGATCCAGAAGCACACTCTCCATCATGCCTGCTATTTCACATCCTGTTTTTCCGTTGAAATCTTTGAATTCAATAAATCTTTCAGTGATCTCCCATTCGCCTGTGTCTTCATTATAATGTACATATCTTATGAGCACAACATTTTGCTCGGTGTGGGAAATGTCAGGCGTTGCATCACAAATGATTCCATAGTATATGGCATCCTCCCTTTCCGTCAGAATGGTTTTTAAAACCTTTCCCCCACACAATTCAATAAACTCGTTCTGGATGTCTGGGCTCAGATAATGAGTTAGCTGGCTTCCTTTTTTGGATGTCCTGATTTTGTCTAAGTGGTCTTTCAAGAGTGGATCATATCGTGACAAAAGTTCTAGCGTACCTACAAAATGTCCATTGTGGACAGCATGCGTTTTACCTCGGAAAGCTAAACTCCTCGTTGCCAAGTGCAGAGTGACATCAAGGAGTCTCTGCAAGATAGCTTTGTTTTTCTCAATTTCAGACTGTAGCTCTCTCTGCAACTGATGATCAACGCCACATGCAGTCATAACCGAACACTGTAGGTGTTTCCATCGCAAATAACAGTCCCTGTGATTCCTACTTGTTTCATGGCTTGGGAATTTATCATACATGCGACACCACTCGACGTCACACATTTTGTATCCCTGGTCACTACTCAAAGCACTAAGAGAGGGTCTTTTTTGCTCCTCGGAGAAAAGAACACATGGTATGCAGAACAGTGCATTTGCACTTTCACTGTGAATCAACCAGTCCCTTTTCACTTTTCCCCTACCCTTATCTGCTTTGGTGTATTTCAAGTAATCTGGAAATCTCTTTCCCTTTGAATCATGTGGAAATTCTTGATCTGTTTCTCGCATTGCTAATTTCTTTACAATAGTTGCCCTGTCCTTGTCACTCATCCTAGCTGGGAACAACCCTGGGTCAAGTGATAGCAGATCTTCTACCTCAGACACCACTACAGGTGGCTCAGTATCTGTGGCATCCTGTGTCGGAGCCTCACTTTGTCCCTGACATTGACTGTCCATAGCTACTTCCTCCTCATCTGTGCTGCTTTCATGGTCCTCGATCTCTTCTTGTACTGGTACTTCTGCCTCTTCACCTCTGCTCCCCTCGTTGGCTGCCTTGCTCGAGGGCCCTGGCTCTAGAGTATCCATAGTGTACATAATTTATAAAATGCCCTATAATAGTAATAACACAGTACAGCTCGAGCTATCTCTTAATTGTTATAATAATAATAATAATAATAATAATAATATTAATAATAATATTAATATAATATTTTCCAATTGCTCAAATCTAGCTATAGCTACTGTAACAACCTCAATTTAATGTGCCAGTGGTCAATGGTATTGCAATTACTGGAAGAACTAGAGTAACTAAATGTGAATATTACCTAAAGTTGTATTCAATGCATGGTAAGCATATTTAAAATCTGTTTGTTAACCACAAGCCCTGCTGCTTTACCTCCCTCTCCTTCAACTGGGAGCTGGCCTGAGGGAAGGGGTACTGATCCTGAAGCCGCATCTGTGCATTAGAGCAGATGTGATTAGCATGTAACATTATACAGGTTAGGTTAGCTAGCCATAGCAAAAGGGCATAGCTGCTGGATACAAATTCACTGGGCTCATCTACACTCATCTAATTTTTGATAGCAACAGGTAGCTAACGTCAGCCACAAATGTTGGCCAAGCTGTTATGGGCTTCAAAACAAGTTCTGTGAATAAATACCTTTCTTGTGAAAATACTTGGTGACTAGCTGTCGACCTCTTTTATTATTTTCCTCTTGCTGACGTTTTTTCTTTCGTTTCTGAGCTCCTGATTCATGAGCTGTAGAGGACATTTTCCTGTCAGTCTGTTCAAGCTGCAAGCTGCTGGTGCGCTGCTGTGCCGCCTAATTATAGTTGAAAGTGGGGGTGCAAGATTAGTAACTGGCAGGCAAGGGGTGGTTTGGAGTGGGTCAGGCACGACCACCTCCATTGCAGAATTTTTTTAATTTAATGAACACCTGTACGTACAATTTCCTGCAATATAGAGCACAGAACTGTCTCAAAATCCTATGGGATCCTAAAGGATTCCAAAAACGTATAGAGATTCCTAGAGCATTTTTTGACTAGGGATGTTATCCTATACTTTAAAGGTGGGGTAGGTAAGTTTCAGAAACCGGCTCGAGATCGCTAGAATTTGAAAATACACAACCGGAGAAAATCTGCCACTTCCTTACAGAGCCCCTCCTCCAACACACACGAACGCGCACATGACCAATGAGGGCACGAGATAAGTTTGTGCCCCGATGGAAGGCTGACAGGCAGGTAGGCCATCCAATCCGTTTTAGCCGGGCCGGCTACTTGTACTTGTACCGTTGTACTTTTTACAGTATCACGGCTTCTACAGATGAAAAATTTTTTATGGATGTTTTGTCAAAGCACTTAAGATATTCATTGCTATCGGGATGTTAAGAGCATTCCATGGAATATAACAAAAAGTGTATCTCGAGCCGGTTTCTGAAACTTACCTACCCCACCTTTAAGCTGTCTGATATCCCATTACCTGTAACTCTTGGGTCTCTTTCTCACTTCCTCTGCCTCCTCCCTGAGTCTGCACAGTCACCACATCATTCTACATTAAGGAGAGCAATACACGTATTGAATACACTGAACTGGGTTGAATACACAATCTTTATGCTACTCTGTAAAGAAAGGGAGAGGGGGGAATATATTATCCAAGTATTTGTGTCTTAATTTGTTATGTTATCCTACACTTTAAGCTGACTGATATTTCCATTACCTGTAACTCGTGTGTCTCTTTCTCTCCTTCTCTGCCTCCTCCCTGAGTCTGCACTGTCACCACCACATCATTCTACACAGGAGAGCAATACACGTATGAATACACTGAACTGGGTTGAATACATGATTTTTTATTTTTTCTGCCATCTTCTACCTGGTTGGCTGGCTACACACACACACACACACACACACACACACACACACACACACACACACACACACACACACACACACACACACACACACACACACACACACACACACACACACACACAGTGTGCAGGTTAGTTACAGTAGGAGATAGGCTTCTATCATTCTATAATTCATTCTTCTTTTATTTTCATTTCAGGTAGTTGTACCTTAAGAGAATTGAAGGCTGGCATCTGTAAATGCAGATAGATATAAGTACTTTATTCTTATTTTATTATCATTATCATTATTTTCTTTCCAATTAAATGAAATCAGAAAATAAGTGTTATATGATGGAAAATATGAAAGTCAATGCTTGAAGGAAAATGGACTTCGGAAATCAGTTTTTAATTTTTTATTTACTGTTCTGTAAAAGTCTTGTCGAATGTAATGTTTTATGTTTTGTGTGGACCCCAGGAAGACTAGTTGTTGTCATCCTAATAAACTCAAACTCTAATGGGCTTCGATCTACCAGGTAGCTAGCTAGTCAAACAACTGGTTGATGTTACTAACTAGCTAGCACATGTACGGTGGCTGGGAAGTGCAATGAACAATTACAAAGTGTGAAACACTTTAACAAAGCTTGAGACACATTTACATTTTATAAAACAAAATTACATTAGCAAAAACACTTTTACCAAGGAAAAAACAAATTTACATTTTATAAAACACTTTTACCAAGGACATAACAATTTAACATTAACAAAAACAAATTAACAAAATGCGAAACACTTTTACCATAACTGAAACACTTTAACATTTCCTGAAAGACATTAACATTTCCCGAAACACATTAACATTTGACGAAACACTTTTACAAACCAGAATCAAAGCGGAAAGGGAATGTCCATCATACCGGAAGTGACGTGACGTGATTGGCTCAAATTTAAGTTTGTTTTGGCAGAAAGACCATAGGTACGAGTGTGTTTACGTTCGGTAAACATGTTTTGTCCGTTTTGTAGAAACAACCTGGGACAAGTGACACGGTTTTGCTCATCTTGTGGACAATCTCTGGAGTGTTTAAAGGACACGGACCAGACAGAAGGACCAGATATTATTCAGAAGGACTTGGATGAGTGTGTGAGACTGTGGAACAGTCACAGGATTCGTCCTTCCAGAACAGCATCATGTCCAGGAGGAGTGCCCAATGAACTGTACTACTTGCCACACAGGTATTACATTGGTGATGGATTGATACTTCTTTGTCTGTTTTTATCTTAAATGTAATTAATACTATTGTCTTCTATTTAACATAGATTTGGCTCCAGGGACTGTGGATTTGAGATTGAACAGGCAGAATTGGATGCTGTTCCTGAGACAAGCCTGTCTATAGCTCCATGTGGGGACCAACACATGCAGGAGTACTTGGACTTTGCTATGGAGCGCAATGACCTGCAGAAGCCAGAGAACTGGGAGACTGCATCAGAACTGTACATGAAGCTGAAAGAATATGCTCAGTTATAAAGTAATCGAAAAGGTATTCAGAAGTACAGTAGCACTGTTTCACCACTCCAAATCAGATTTCAGGGCTCAACAATGCTTGGTTTCATGGTTTGTCAGACTGCATTTACTCTTTTCCCTGTGATGTATCCAAATGATTATGGTATTATCACAATATTTGTTTCAATGTCATTTATACGGCACCAAATCACAGCATAGTCATAAAATAAATATCTTAATCATTATAAAATATAACTGGAATAACAACAAACAACGCTCCAATTAGCAAGCACAAACAATGTTATGTTGTGTGTGTAATTGTGTGCAGAAAGAACATTTCTGTATAAGTCTTATTTCAACCATGTGGACTCACTGGAAACCTGAGAATGAATGACTGATTTACAACAAAGAAGCTATGGGTCGCAATGTGAAATTAGTAGAGCAAAGTTCAGAGTATTTATAAAGATTGTATAGGTATAGAACAATACTTTGATTTTGTCCTAAACTAAATGGACAACATGAGCTGTGAGAAAAAAAAGACACGCTCACATCTAACAACGACAATATGAACAACCTTCATAGAGTCTGTACTCAATGGGTCATCCAGTCACATGACTTAAAAACAGCCAAATCCTGGAGAATTTTGCATTCCAAAGTCCATTTGGGACTTAAACACATTGTATGCGTCAAGGAGTGGTAGTTTCAATGTGTTGGAACAAGTGTTTGCCATTGGGAATGGAGAGTCATCAAGGAACTCTATTCCTGGCGATGGTTCAAATCCAGATGGGGGAAGTGAAGTCAGCCCAGTCGCAAACATCAAAACATCCTCCAAAGACACAGCAGTCTGGCTTTCTGCAAAGAAAACATGTTCAGATACATTTTGGCAATGTGTTTCCTGAAATAGTTATAAAAACAGCGATTTACAAACCTTCACAATCGAGGAGATAGTCTGCCCAGTAGCCCAAAGTGTGGCTTTCCCTAAGCCTCCTGTTACTCCCTGGTGGACTGAGGTCAGGCTTGAAGAGTCGCTCAAGTTCCAGAGCAGTAAGTCGCTTTTCAGAGTGGCACAGGACCGGGGCCAGCAGAGTAGGGTGTTGCTGTAGTGCGTTTAAAAACTGAAGGGCTGAAAGACCCTCCTTGAATCTGAAGAGTGAGCAAAAAAAAATTCATCACAAAGTCACATTTAAATAACCAATTCCTAAAACAAGGGGGGGGTGGCATGAGCACTTAAAGATTGGCACAAGACAGGCAGGGAAACGAGAGACGGACATCCCATATCAGTTATACTACACAGGCACACATTTTGACACTGACTAATTTCTAACAGATAAACATAGAATAAACCAAAGAACCAACCAAAAAACTAAAACCAAACATTTTAAACAAAAAATTCTTACATACATTTAAAAAAAATCACATGAATACAAATATGATCTTACCTGTCAATTACAGATGAGTTTCAGCCAATAATGTACCACTGGAGGTAGTCTGACACAATTCCTTTATTTCCTTCAAAACAGAAGCCACATGTCTCAGACAACCTGCTGTCTGTGTGCTGTGTCTCATGGTCATTTCTTGCAAGGCATCCACTGAGGCAGCATTCTCAATCTGAAGATTATAAAATGGACAAACAATCCAGTCAATAACTGCATGTACTGTATATTCTTGCCATTTTTGTTCCATTACAAGTTTTATATATTACCATTACTACTATCCTTGTGCAATATATACCTGGCTGCTAAATCCTCTACGACAGGATGTGTTTTTTGTAAATTGTGTTTGTGTTCTTTAATAGTTTTTAATCATTCTTCTTAGGTAACATTAAGCTGTCTTTGGCTCTTTTCTGCTCCAGCAATGTAAATGTTCCCTCTGTGGGACTAAAAAGGGTATTCTGATTCTGATCACAAAACAAAAAATGAAGCCAATTCGGTGTATGTGATAAAGGTAAAGTAAAGATGTCTCAAAACACTGCAGGAACTACATAATAATCCACCCTACCACACTGTTGCTGTATGCAATTCTCACCTCTTGTAAAGCTTTCCCTACTTCTTCATCAGTTATTAAATCAACTGTTGCTTTGAATGAAGGCTGGCCTGCAAGATAATGTACAAGATCTTCTGACAGGAAATGTGGCCCTGGACCTCCATGCACAACTGACACCGCAATCATCTTTCCTGCCAAGTAGTATTCATCCTCCCTAACAGCTGTGAATAAATGTATTCATATTGCAAAATTAAAACATTATTTATTATATACTTTAATGTACTGTAATGACACTCAAAGTTTTGGAAAATTGTTCAAGCAACAAATCATGTCATGTGATATATATGGTTAATGATCATTAACAATTGTATTAGTACACTTCTAACCGTATGCATACCATTTGCATTGTAGACCAAGAAGCGGCGTCCGTCTGGTCCATCAAAAATGGGCCGGTCTTTCAGATTCTTCATCAGTAGAGATAACAACTCTCTCCTGGGACCACCTGAGTCAATTCCTTCTTCGAAAACACCAGCATCATCAGTGCATTTTACCAGCATGTCACAGTTTTCTGAATACGATGTACGCTTGAAACCTCTGACTGCTCCATCCCAAACATTAGCCCTTGAAATGTTGAACCGGCTGACTCTTCCATGATCAATAGGCTGTGACAGGTTAGCAATAATGGCAGGTAATGTAACGTTCATCTCCTCCCTGTAAAGGACACAAAGTGACCTTATTAGTGGATATTCCAGAGGGTGCAAAAACAGTTAAAAAAATTATTTTTGTACCAGAAATATTGTACAGAGAATTTTTTTAATGCCACTGTAATAGCTGTCCGTTTACATTTCAGTGTCCAATAAACTCGTCATGTTGACTGCAACCAGCTCCTCGTCCTCTTCTTCAACACATGGTGCATACAGGTCTGTGTATGTACTGTTAGGAAATGATAATTCCCATGTTAAAACATCTTACAAACAAAAATGTCTTTCTCGTGTAAGTGAGTCACTAACATTTGTACTTACCTGTAGCAAGTAGTCTTGTCTGTATTTGTTTTGGGTGGACCCATATCCTCAGTATCAGATATTACTATCTGAAATACAAATACAAATGTCTGTAACAAAACAACACTGAACGTTAGAAACATCAGGCTTCCACAATCTGCCTCAATACCTGTCCAGGCTGAGTTGTGGATGAATGTCCAAGTGCCTTCCTGAAACATGATAAATTATTAACTTCATTATACAGGGTATAGTTAAGTTTTAAGTAACATTTAGAGGTAGGGGGAACCATAAGATTTATAAATAACAGATTATTTTTGTTTGAAATTAGATGACATGTATAGTATTTTTGTATCCATGTTCACCAGAGAAAATGCTGTGGCCTATTCTTATCATCCACTTAAAGATAAATTACTTATTTTGTAAAAATAAGTACAAACTTACCCTTCATTTTCAGGTTTGTGTTTTGGAGTACTTTTGTTTCGTGGTTCAAATTCAAATACCTGAGAGTAAAAGTGTACAATTATCAACAGCTTCCATTATTATTCCCTTACCACATATGTCTATCAACAGTGAAACGTTGTCAGTGTTTCTGATAGTAATTGTAACTGCCAAGTTGGTTCTTCTAAAATATTGACCAGAATATAGATTTCCTGCTTAAAATCAAATGTATATCAAATAAATAAATGAACATTAAAATAAAATCATTTACGCACCACAGTGTCAGCCTGATTGAATTCAGCTGTGCTCCTAGATGTGATGACAATATCCGAATCAGAGTCTGAGGTATCATCCCCTGTAGTAAAAGCAAAACGTTCAACACATTATTATGTATGCTGCAGTAGAGGATGTTAACATGTAAAAATATTGAATAATAACATCCACAAACCTCCTCTAAAATGTTTCTCAAGGCAAATGAAAAGGGTGATCCTGGCATATGCCTTTCCTAAGTCCTTTTTATATTCTGCCAATGTGAATGGCTTTTCTGAACCAGGCACATTGACAACCTCTGAGCAGTCTGGATACAAAAGGACGTACGGTCCTTCATCCATGTCCTTGTTAAAGGCTTTCATTTTCTGGACAGCTCGTTCCAGTATAGCAGGTGCTGCTACCTCCGGGTCTGTAAACAACGGGAGTGTTTTCCCTCTCCGAGGCTTTAAATCAACTCCTTGTGGCGACATCATTCCTATGTTTATCTAGTAAAATAGCAGAGAGATATAAGTAATGACACACAGAGACACTGAGATTTGTATGAAACGGATAATGCAGCTTACCTGGACTCGTCTCTTTTCTTGTTTAAGTCTTCCTTTCCCACAGTTAAAAGACTGTTTCTCTTTTGACTTTGAGTTTCTGTACTCCATGAAAAGTTTATAGGATGGGCCTGGTTGTTCTGCTGGTATGAATAGTTCCAATACAAATGTAAAAATTAGCAGCTCCAACAATCAGCAATAGCAAGTGTGCATTAAGGTTTACGGAAAGCCTAAAATAAAAACTAGCATATTAGCTCAATGCGTTGCTATTCCGTTAAGACATGGATTGGTATTTGACTGATATTAAACTGCGATTGCACTTTTATTTACTGCATGTCTGACATTAGCATCACAAAGCTAGCGCAATACTACACTTACTTTGTTTAGCATTTTCCGGCTGTTTCGATGTCCCCTGCGCGCTTGGTACACCCGTCTGGTCCGTGTCCTTTAAACACTCCAGAGATCCTCCACACGAAAGGCAAAACCGTGTCACTTGTACCAGGTTGTTTCCACAAAACGGACAAAACATGTTTACCGAACGTAAACACACTCGTACGGTCTTTCCACCTAAACAAATTTAAATTTGAGTCAATCACTAAGACGTCACTTCCGGTATGATGGACATTCCCTTTCCGTTTGATTCTGGTTTGTAAAAGTTTCGGGAAGTGTTAATGTGTTTCGGGAAATGTTAAAGTGTTTCGGGACATTTTAATTTGTTTCAGTTATGGTAAAAGTGTTTTGCATCTTGTTAATTTGTTTTCGTTAATGTTAAAGTTTTCCTTGGTAAAAGTGTTTTTGCTAATGTAATTTTGTTTTATAAAATGTAAATTTGTCTCAAGCTTTGTTAAAGTGTTTCACACTTTGTAATTGTCCATTGCACTTCCCAGCCACCGTACAACGTCAGCTAACCGCTAGCTAACATAAAGAGTGACCTGTAATTCAATGCAGGGAAAATGAAGAGAAGGTGATGATTATAAATGTGTTTTATTGTATTGAGTGGTAGAAGTAAAGACATGTCTAACATATTCTTTGTTTGAACAACTTACTGAAAAGGTCTGCCACCAATGACAGACTGGTCGCGGTGATTTACACTCAGCCTACCTGCATCAGGACCGCTGTGGGCAGTTGATCAAACCATTGTGAGCGAAATGTGATATATGGGGGGGGACATATCATATTTTTCATATGATCAAAAAGTGGGGGTGCAAAAGCACACGTTTGCTCCCCAAGGTCAATTGTGGGGATGCACCTGCTCCGCTTGCTCCATTGCTCAGGCGCCCATACCATGCAATGAATGAAGGGAGGGAGGGGTGCTCATTCTGTCAAACAGAGTAACAAGCACCTGTTTGTTTCTTTTGTGACGTTTTTTTTTAATACAGGCAATTATACTTTTGAGTCATCTACATTAACTTACTTTAGGATAATAATAAAACCATATTAATAAAAAGATAATAATAGTGTTCTCTGCCCCCCCCCCCAGTGCTGGGCCCTTGGAATCATCCTAACCTCCCCCCCCCCAGCTACGCCCCTGTGTGTGTGTGTGTGTGTGTGTGTGTGTGTGTGTGTGTGTGTGTGTGTGTGTGTGTGTGTGTGTGTGTGTGTGTGTGTGTGTGTGTGTGTGTGTGTGTGTGTGTGTGTGTGTGTGTGTGTGTGTGTGTGTGTGTGTGTGTGTGTGTGTGTGTGTGTGTGTGTGTGTGTGTGTGTGTGTGTGAGTCTGCTTATTTGCAATGTAGGCCTAATCAGAATAATTTCAAGTCCAGATTCAATGTTGTTTGCATAACTAGTAAAACAATCCCCACGACACCACTGGTTCAGACGGAGCATATACAGGTTAGTTTAGCCTGATCGATCCGATCTCCATTCAGAAAACAGGCATTTTAAAAGGTTTTTCGCCTGCCGTCTTGTCTGCAGACTTGTCAAAGCATTAATTCATCAGTATGTTGTTACTTCGGCATCCTTTTGAAACGTGTATTACAATTAAACCACAGTAAAATATGTTCATTCTATTGTAGTTGTAGACCCCCCATCATTGTTTGAATAATGCGAGTAAACACAGCTGACAGCCACGGTGAAACTTGAGCGATTAGAGCGAAGCGAATATTCGCATCGCGTCCAGTGTGAACGCAGCATAAGTGTTGGCCGTCCATCACATTGACAGGAATGTATTCACACACATACAGTCCCTGAGAAATGGAAAAGATAGACAAACACAAATAAAATGTACCGATACCAAAATCTGCAAAACACACAAGTTGCTCATTTTGTGAAAGTGTTGTTTTTAACTGCCTGCTTTCCTCCTATTTCCCCATCTTCTATGTCTGTTTAAATAGAAAATGGAGAATTCATATCAGCTTTTTCAACTAAAATGCTACAAAAAGATTGCAAAAATGCTAAAGATTATAAATGTTAGCCATAAGCATGTTAGCGTAATTGTGTACTGTACTTTCTAGCATGCTGACGTTAGCATTTAGCATAAAGCATGGCTGTAAAATGTTTGAATGCGGTTCAATAGTCCTGTGTCTTTTCTTGACCACTCTCTTTGACCTAAATGGAAAAATCCATAAGGTCAAAGAAAGATGCTAAGGAAAATTCACAAGTACTGGAAAAGGGAACTGTAGAGCAAAAAAAGATCCAACTGCACTTACACTTTGTGACAGCGGATGTTTTTTGTAATTATAATTATTAGTTATTAGTTGCAAATGTATGTGTATATCAACAGAGTACGATTAAAAAGCAACATATTTGATTGACGGTCAAAATACTTGTCGCTTTGTTAAAGGCCATTCTCTCCTCTCCTTATGTAAAGGATGTTCAAGTGTTCTCTCTACTTGAGGAGATTAGAGAATATGCCTAAAAGCTTAGCATTAAGAGAATCCGAATATCATATCATGGCTGCTAGAGTCTTGCAGGTATATTTACTCAGCTTCATTCTTTTTTAAATATAAGCTCCATAATTGCAAATGTTCTTGTGCCAGTTTATTGTGTTTTGAACTATGCCATACAATAACATAAATAAGAGGCAACCGGTTTGCTTTTAATCTATCAAGTGTACTGCAATTCTACATATGGTGAGTCGGTCCTATGAGAAAACTTAGTGGAGGAAAATAAAGAATTCTGGAGACAAACGTAGTGTTACGGTTGAGCAGTGCAGGGAGGACCCAAGTGCAGACAGACGATTGTTTAACAGCAAAAGAAACTTTATTCAAGGCAACAGGATCAACAAAAAACCAGACAGGAACTCTATCCCTCGAAGCACAAAAAGGAACCCACAAAACCCCAACAGAAAACAAGAACTTAAATACACACATGGCCAATCAAGACACGGCTGGGGAGGGGAGGGAAAACACAAAGACACAGGTGAACAGAATCAGGTAATCACACAGGAGGGAAAACACAGACAGGAAACAAATACACACATGACAGACGGGGGGGACATTCTTGAATGAAAAACAGGAAGCCGACAGTCCTAGACAATTCCAAAATAAAACATAAAATAAACAGATCCTAACACGTAGATTTAATATGGCCTAAGGGGAACGAGTAACAGAGTTAGTTCTTCCATCTGCAAAGTCTATTTGGCAGAAACTTCATTACCATCATTACTGCCTACTGGACTGCTCCCAACATACTCCTCAGAGATCTACTTTGGAAGAAATTACTATATTTATCATACAACTCATTTATGTTTCCTTTGATCACTGATATGTTTGATTTGCAGCCAAGGCAAAAAGTTCCCTTCTTTCATTTAACAATGTTGATCTGATGTTATTTCTCAGATTCAGATTTCTATTGGTTTCTGTTTTTGGTGCTTCGCCTTGCACTCACATCTCGTAATATACCTTCTGTCACTCACATGTGAAAAGTGATGCACAATAAATGTCTTATCAAAAGGAAAGAAAAGCTGATATTGTTTTGCTAATTCTATTTTGTTGGGGTTAATGCCAGGACAATCTTTCCATTTTCTGAGAGAACTGGAAAGGGAGGGAATAAGAAATAAGTTAAAGCACTAATATAGGTTTATGACTGCATAAAGATTGTCATTTTCAATTTGTTTTAGAATGTATATTATTTTCATCTCCTGCGGGATCATGAGTTAGAAAAAGAGGACACTGTATAGCCAATATATATTATACTTTTATATAAATATTAAAAAATAAATGCAGTCTAAAGTTTCCTTTTTTTTTTAAAGAATGTCTGGGAAATACAGGAACAATGGAAAAAACGTAATAATGTGAACTCTTTAAAGGGTTATTATTTGGATTTGGTTTGTAATCTCTTTGCACATTGTTTTAATGCCGCGCAAGAGAATTGCTAAAAGCACGTCCATTAGGATAGAAGAAAAATACAGAAGAGCAAAAATAATGACTTTGTTCTGTGTTCTTGAACTGAAGCAGCCTCTATCCCCTTTAATTACTATTCCATTTCATCTGCATAGTGGTCCGTTTTTTCTACCTCTTACTACACAGTTTAAAAATTCAAATAGAATGTAAAGAAGTATGTTTTTGTTGCCAGTAAAAGCAAATCATGAAAAGAAATGTGTCTGTATGAAGACGAAAATAATGAGAAAGGAAAAACACGCCATATTTAATATAGATATATTAGTGAGTCAGAGCTGTGGTAGAAAGTGATGAGCCACTGACAACTGTTTATGACATTAAAACCCCCCCTCTTCATATCTCTGGATTGAATAGGTCATTAAAAGAAGATAAAAAGCTGGAAAAAGCAGACATTTGGGGAGGATAATTAGGGAGTGCATTAACCTTCTCAGGGAAACTCACTGACCCCTTTTATGGGAGTGTGTTGTGCTGTACAACATCCGGCCATGCTCCATTCACAGTAATGCCATCGACGGTGTAGTTACTGTGGCAACCTGATAGAGTAAAAGGTTGTTTCATACTTGTAGAATGAGTCATTATTGTTGTAAAGACTCGGGAGGATCACAGCTAGAAGCAAACTTACTTGCTGGGTATTTGTGCATGGATAAGAAACTCAGAGATTAAGCTTTGAGACGATAAGGAGGAGGAAGAGGAGGACACGCACTGATGATAACCTCCTTTCTGCTAATGTCAAAGGAGCACTAATTTATCAAATAAACACACTTTCATCAATTTAGGGAAAAACAAACTGTGAAATAAAAAACACATCGACCCCGTTAGGCTTTTCAATAAATAAATGCTATGTCAATACAATAGCCTTAAACTGATGCATCTAAATGGTATACAGCCATTCTTAATGTCATTATTTACGCCTTTGACTTCTGTGACATGTGAAAAAATGTCTGGAACAAAGAAATTGTATTACAAACACAATAGTACATTTGACTTCAGGAAAAAAACACAATTACTGATTTAACGTGTTTTCCAAGAAAGATTAGCTAAATATGCAAAATAGAGCAGCATGAGGAAATACCTTATCATTAAATGTAAGTCTTAACAACAGCATCCTCATCAGGAGGGGCAGCAAATCAAATGCAAGTTATATTTTCATGTGGGGAATATTGGGATTTGGCACAGATATCTAGGGTGACTGTAAACATGACCCAAGTGTAATCAGACAAACACTATGTCAACACACTCAAGGCTTCTGTTTACTATATGGGATGGTTGCTCTAGCCCTTGGTGTCTTGTTTTTAAATCTGTTTTGTCAAGAGGGTGTGTTATCAACCACACAGACTTGATCACAGAAAGCAGACTCAAAGCCTTGTACAAACTAGTGGCTTTTAAGAGGATTTGACCAAAATGGGAAGAAAATGTGCTTCCTACATTATGTTCTCAGGTAAAGGCAACAAAAAACATCTGTTAATTTTAGGGAAATTCTCATGGTTTTGGTAAAATGCCTCAAGTCCCCATGGATCTTACCCTCATTAAATCAAGATGTTCCCATATTCTTAACAATGGACTGAATGCCTCAGCAGAAACATATTAAGACATTTATCCAACCCTAATGCTAATTTGCAAGTGGATATTGTATTATAAAAGGAAATGTATTTTACTGATGCGTTCACTTCTAGTGGGGTGGTGGTGGCGAAGTCGATAGGGACTTGGCTTGGCAACTGGAAGGTCACCAGTTTAAGTCCCGGCAAGACCAAGTGCTACCGATGTGTCCCTGAGCAAGGCACCGTTCCCCACACTGCTCCCCGCGCGCTGTTCAAAATGGCAGCACACTGCTTCTAACACTAGGATGGGTCAAATGCAGAGAAACAATTTCCCCACGGGGATTAATAAAAGTCCATCTTAATGTTGATAAATGAAACCCATCATTTATATGCTTTTTCTCCTCATAAACAACCCCCCACTCCACCACCAGCGAAGCAGTGTTTCAACACTTACTTTTAGGTCTGATCACATGTACTGGTTATCAGCATTAACAGCCAGGAGTGAGCAGCACTAGAGCTACTGTAGCACTGTAGTCTCTGTCCGCTGTTGCTGTTCTAACTCTCTATCCATGCCTGCCTATTTCATTAACATTATTTGTGGTACCTCTACACCAGGTTGTTAGATGATGAAAAGATGCATTTAATTGTGCTGCTTGCTTACCAATACAAATTATATCCCAATCAAGATCACAAGCTATGTGATGTTCTTAAACAAATAGGTCTAATCATGAGGTTGTAAGAGGTACTTATCTGTAGTCAGTGTACTACTGTATCTACAGTAGTTTGAAGAAGTAACCAGGAGAAATGGCACCAAAAAAAACAACGGTTAAAGTGTACCCTATATCTAGAATATTTTCCCTGCTATACCTTGCCATAAGACAGCCCTTTCCAAACAGGGAAAGCCATTATATTGCTCTCTTAAAAGGGAAAATAAATCTACTACCAAAAACCGATAATGTAACCTCATAGAACATCTATGAAACACACTATGGTATCTCTAATGTCACTCTGGTTAATGATTGTCACAAACGCGGAAGTTAGGCCATTATATCGCTCTACAAAAAGCAACCAGAATCCATTGACACAAACAGTCATTTAACTTAATTGAACATGGTTAGTTTGTATTACTGTGGGACTTTGGTGTTTAAGAGTGTATTTAAAGTCACGGAATAACAATTAAGGTGGCTAAAATAAGTCTTCGGTGCTCCCCTCGTCATCAGCAGTACACGCCTCCATGCTGATACTCTTGTCTGTTTCTGCAAACATGGGACATAACAACGCCCTACCTACTGTATGAAATACACTGGCTATGAATACTTACAACCCCACTGCAGTAGTATCCATTTAAAAGTCATCAATAATGTTTTAAAACAACTCAAACATACTAGGAGTCAAACGGAAGATAATTAATGTTGTCAACATGAGTCAACAGTCATTAGCAATTCAACAGGTTTTTGCTGAAGAGAGGTGAAGTTGGAGTTAAACTGACATATGGTCTCTCTATCTTTGAATTTAAAATTCAGTCTCTTCCACCAATTGGACCTCAACCTTTTCCCTATCAGGGTAGAAACCACTGAACCTGTGACCGAGCCGCTGAGAGTACACCTTTTGAACGTAGTATTTCATGGGCGAATGATTCTGAGCCCAATTTTCAAAGTTACCCAAGTACAAATTTGACGATATAAAACGGAGATATTAGACAAGCCTGAATGCTTTTTTTTCATAGCTGTATTCTAGGAGGTTATGATCTGATACAGCATTGTTTAGTGAAATAGGCTGCATGAATTCAAAGCAAAATTATCCTTCAATACTCCCTGCAGCCTTTATTAAAAAGGTAAGAGACATCTAACGGGCTATTTGTATATATATATATATATTTGCATGCATATAATAAGCTACATTAGCAGTATGTTTGAAAGCGTATGCAACAAGCTGTGATTGATACAACAGTGAGATAAAGGCCCTTGGGTAGATATGATGATTAATCATGCCATATGAAAAAGAGAAAAATATGATTAGTCTGAGATCACCCTAAGACATTTAGCACATGAATGACATCTCTGTTTGCCAGACAGAATTGTTATATCCTCTGTTCTGTCTCCGTCGCCTCATACAAGTCATCGATCAATGTCCAGTCATCCCGGACTCCAGTTTCAGAAATATACTTTCCATTCAAATCAAACATATCTGTCTGCTGGCCATCTGACAGGATCTTACAATCTCATTACCAGCTGCTGTACAAAGATGGGTGTTTTTTTATAATACTGTGATACTGTAGAAGAAAACTCTTTTTTTTTTAAATAAGAATGGATTATGTGGACTTACAAATAATGTATTTTAATACCGTTTTAAATCCTTATATATGAAAAATGTCTATCAAATAAAACAGAACTGCAATGGATCCTGTCATTGCGAACAGAGTAAGAGATGCAACTCAGGTAAACGCAACAAAGTGTCCACATCAGGTGGCATTCCACGCATGTGCTTCTACCATGGATGTGTCGAGAGAACTGGATACAGGGTTGGAGGCAGGACACTGTTCAACCCTCAGTGGCAAAGCTAAAATGGCCTAAGCCATGGCGAGAGCTTAAGTTCCTGTATCTGGGCACTTGGGTGCTTAAGCCGCATCCAATCCACAGTGTCGGATGGAAAAAATAATGTTTGGGCCCAATCATCTCACAGACTGACATGAAAGTTGTAGTAGCACTGTTTGGCCACTTTGAAAATGTGCTTCAATGTCCGGCTCACTTCCTAGGGGATTGGCTTTTACCAATCCGCACTTGACATTACGTTGTTTGACAAGACTTCAAAGCCATTTGGCTATCTATTGTTTCCATCACAGACAAATTACGTTGGTAACGGCAGATCACCTCACATAACTGAACAAACATTTCGTTGTTTTCTTTAGTATTGTTGCAGTTTTTGGTTCTTGTGTTTGTTTGTTGTTTTCTTTAACTGTATCATATCCGTTTTACTTCCTGTGTTTTCCCTTTTGTTTGATTGGCTGTCCTTCACCTGTTCCCCATTAGACCTGCAAGTCACTGACCTCATCAGTTTCAGCTTGTATCTGAGTCCCGGTTCTCTGTTAGGTTGCTGGATCAAGCCTTAAATAAAAGGTATTTTCTGTTAAGTGCTCCTTTGTCCAGCATTTGGTTCTACATTGTACGACTAACCCCTGACCAAACCAGCCATAAGCACCTCGGCCACCAGCTAAACTGGAAGGTAATGGAATAGTTGCATGTGCAGTGGTTGCACTTGCCAAGTGTACAGCACCTATGTTTGCTTTCCTAACATTGATGCTTTCCTAACATTGATGCTTTCCTAACATTGTCCCATTTTCTTTCAGACTAACGGAAAAAAATGAATTTTACAATACATATCTTTAAATGTATATTTTTGTATAATTGATTTTTCTTATTCTCTGAGCCAGCAGCACTCACGTCACATTAACCTCATTTGTTAGAATATGTATTACTAAAAACATGGGGAATCTGGATTTTTAGGAATTGTATGTTTTATGGAGCCATAAAAAAGATCAGAAAAACCCTCTGTTGAAAGTGTTGGACTCTACTATGTCCATCCATCCATCTTCTCCCGCTTATCCGTGGTCGGGTCGCGGAGGTAGCAGTTCCAGCAGAGAGCCCCAATCACGTTCCTTTCCCTGGCGACATCAACCAGCTCTGACTGGGGGATCCCAAGGCGCTCCCAGGCCAGCGAAGAGATATAATCCCTCCACCTGGTCCTAGGTCTAACCCTTGGTCTCTTCCCAGCTGGACGTGCCTGGAACACCTCCCCTAGGGAGGCGCCCAGGTGGCATCCTTACTAGGTGACAGAACAACACAAAAGTGCAGACTCACAATCCAAGCTGGAGGACCAATTCAATTCATCCTCATTTTTTATTTCTACACGCTTTAGTGGTGGTGATTTATAGGACTCAGGAGCTCATCAACGTGATGATGAATGTGGAGTTGTGACAGCGTATCCAGTCAGTAGCAAACACTTCATCACTTCTTCACTGACACCATGATTACTGCTTGGGTCTCCCTGTAACTGCTATGCTTTGACAAAGCACATGTTGCATTTTTGAGTCCTTTTAGGATTCTGTGAAGCCATATGTTTGCTGTTGGGGTTAGGTGTGTGTGTATGGTATAGCCATGGGTTTCCATGACTCCGTGACTGTGTGTTATATTGTGAGTGAGGTGACAAATGTTTCTCGCCAAGTGGACCATTTGTCAAGTCCGGCTGCCTTCTCAGTTAATGAAGTCAGGGCGCCTCAGAGCACACAGATCGCCCCTCTGCCGCCAAAATGGACAAACAGGAAAAGCATGAGCTATCTAACTGCTCTGCTAAAAAAAAAACATCACCCTTTCCCAACAACCAAAGAGACTTGCATGATTTAAAAGTGATGAAGCAGCTGTGGCATATTATGGTAAAAAAAATGTAAGTGGAGTTTCATTCCTAAATTCTTATTTTATATTGTTAAACGATAATCGCCTTGTTTTCATGGCTGATACGGGATAGAATAATTGAACATTGTTCTAGTTTCAGGGAAAGGGTTAGGTTAAGAAGCCCTCACACATACACAAACACTCTGACGATCCTTTAGCTTATCAGACTGCCAAAGAATGAGCGATGATGCCATTTCTTGCTCTCCAGAGTTTGCTGAGAAATACCCTTAGGACAAAGAAAAACCGAAAATACGGATCATCTAGAAATGTGTGCTATTTTATCATTATAGAGTCTGTAAGAAACAAGTATTTTCTGGGGGATTCCTTTGGTTTGCAAACAGTACAGTTTACTTGAAATGGCCAAACGAGATAAATGCTAGCAAAGAGGTGTCACAAATCCATTCAGAGTCAGGGGGCACAAAGTGGTGATAGTGTGGCAAATTGCCATCTTCTAGAGACCTCTGTAAAAAATGCTGGTTGAAAGAGAGAGGCCAGATGGCATTTGGAAACTATCTCTCATTTAGAGAGTAATGGGTGACACCGTGGCTACAGTACGCAGTCAGGACATGGAATGTCTTGCACATTTCTTCAACATTACTTCTTCATTATAATTTCTTAAAGGAATCATACTTCATGTTTAAAAAAAAGGGCATTTTTTTGGTTCCTCAATAGCCGCGTTCACACTGCGATACTTTTCCCACAAAGGTTCATGCGAACTTAGTTCATGCGAACTCTTTAGTTCGCATGAACTAAGTACAGATCGCGTTCACACCAGAAAAAGTCCCTGGGGTGGAATAGGCAAATGAAGCCGCTGACGTCATTTCTTCTTCTTCTGCTTTGGGTTTACTGGCAGGCCGCAAACCACTTCACGGCGTATACTGCCGCCCAAAGTCCCCGGCCGGAAGTCCCCGGAGTTGGGGACTGGCTTCAGTAGAAGCTGCTAGAAGTCCCAGCAGCTTCTACTGAAGCCTTCTGAGTAAATCGCCAGAACGCCGACACCTCCTCATCTCCACCGCTCCCATGTTTTATTTTGTGTTGCCATAAGTTAGTCTCTCTGCGTTTCTGCGCTGGGCTAATGCTAATGCTAATAATGCTAATGCGAGGATAATAAAATGGCGGCTTCACAAAACTTTTTGGGAGTTTTACGGGGCGTGGTTTGCAATCCGCCCAGCCAATCAGAAATATAGCTCTTTTCTCAAAAAAGAGCCGCTCGAAAGTCCCTGCTCTCTAGCAGGGACTTTCGAGGGGGTAAAAAGGTTCGCATGAACTACTTTTAGTACCGGCTCTTTTTGGTGTGAACGCGATCATGAACTAAGTTCGCATGAACCTTTGTGGGAAAAGTACCGCAGTGTGAACGCGGCTAATGGCGCTGATTTCATCCCACAAGGCACTAGTTTACATGCATGATCAAAATATATCAGAGGAAAAGATAATTACTGCTGTTTCCCAGTGGAAGACAATAACTCTGATTAGTTGTGCTCTGCTCTTAGACATTAATATGTCATGATGTTACTATCTAAATGGTATTTTATGGAGTGGTTATTATTGGATAGATGCAGGTTATTCCCGCCCTCTCCATTTCCTGTTGCATCTTGTGAGGATTCTACTTGCAATCCGCAGCAAGTGTGAAATGCCATATATCTATTATTAGACTGAACTGACTTCTTAGGGTGGGAAGGGCTGTCAGCTACAGGGCAAGGCCATACAAACAGCCAATTTGATGTCGACACCAAATTTAGAGTTTTAGGATGAGGTCTTGGGGGCTCGTGGCCAGAGGCAGAGAGAAGTTTCCTTTTTTTTCTTTGTGCTTTCTCTCATGATTCTGTTCCTCTTTCCAAGTAACTTTCCAGTACTACCGAGAAATAAATGACAGCTTCAGGGAAAACTCTACAGGTCAAAAGCGTAAAACGATTTAACTAGTATCATTATAAAACATTTCTAGTTGATTACTGACATTATTAATCCGTGTATCTATCTGTGGTCAACTCAGCCGTCTTTCGAGTTTGTTTTTTCAAATCAGCAGCTCTTCATTTTTTTTCCTGCTATATTCAATGAGTGATACAAATATTCTTTACCACAAGTTATTAATTAAGAAAACTGACACTGTTGGACTCGGTACTAGTTTGACTGCTACCAGAAATAAAATGAAGTACTTTTGCAGTGTACTTTGTGAGTAATCCTCAGTCAGAGTCCCCTCCATAGTACATAATGCATGTTTTTCTGCTATCTTTGATGAGTGATAAAACTACATATGTTACCATTAGTTCTTAATGAAATTGATAATGTTTGATAGTGGATCGCCGGAGCGGTTAGATTAACATTAACATGCTTTTTGTAGTTGCGGCCTGTAGCACCATCCTTGATGGAACATATGTGTGGGCCGGACCTGTATTTTACAGGGAAGGAGTGAGCAGAGGGTAGAGTTGTCGATTGTTGTTCTGTGACTATCTGCCTCACCCATGGATATATAATAAGAATGCCTCACCCTCTCAGACTTTCAGTTGCGTGCGCTACTAAAGAGATGCGCTACCATGGAAACCAAACAATGGTGTAGCTGTATTAAAGTCAGAGTGGAAACAGTCCTGAGTAAATCTGATGTTGTCAGAAATCGGGAGAAATGCGGGAGAAATATGACCCCGGGAGGAAACCGGGAGAGGGCAATAAATCGGGAGGGTTGGCAAGTATGTGTATACCATGATCACAAAATGACCTCTCTAGAGTCTGAGTGCCAAGGACCTCATTATTATGTCTGTCATTAATGTTACATCACCCATTATAACAATTTTCTTTCCTTTGTTCTCTTCTCTTAACTGTAAAGTCCTTTTCCTGCACCATTTTAAGGCTTCAAAACAGGCATTTTTACTGTATGTGTTTGGAGAAATAACACAATCAATGGCCCAGAATTGTACTTTATACCATGAATCTTGTGGTGCTTGACAAAATACACACTGGCTAAGCCGGCCTTTTTTGGAGCCCTTTTTTGCAATATTTATTCAAATGTCACTAGTTATTTAAACAAACCACTATCTGAGGATAATACAAGCACCATAAAACGCCCTTTATCTAGAGAGCCATTGAAGCCCATGAAGAATTTATCCTTCCACAAATCTTTTCACCTGCTGTACTAATAAAGTTGCCACGTGTTTTCAAATTCAAGTGTGCAGAACATTAAAAATATTCTTCATTTGCAATATTTTATTTTAAAAGTGTTCAGAAACACTGCATTACGTCATTTGTTAGACGCTTTTATCCAAAGCGATCAGTACTAAGGACAATCCCCACAGGAGCAATTTGGGGTGAAGTGTCTTGCCCAGGGACACAACGACATGCTGACTACAGTGGGACTCGAACTTGCTACCCACTGATTCGAAGTCCAGCACACTATCCACTGATCCACAGCCACCCACATCAATGATATATTTCTATATATCAATATTGTTATTAACTTCAACCAAAGTCAATTTAAATAGCGGGCAAAAATTGGTTAATTGCCATGGATGTGGTGTTTGATATAGTTTACGTTCAATTTCAACTATTTTAGGCAGAAAAAGGTCTATAGACTAAACTTTTTTTAATAATTTAGAAAGGTTTTTGTGAGAGATCATTTCAAAAGTAAACTTTTTTTCCTTTTGTATTTAAATTTGAAATGTTTGCACACAACATTATTAATGTATACATTTTTATACATTTTTTAAAATTATGAATCCATTTATTTTAGTGTATTTCCTTGAGGCTGGGGAAGATATCCAGCTATATCCAGCTATATCCAGCTATGATATCCAGTTCAACATGCAAATGTTGTAATACAAGTAAGTATATAACATGGACAAGTAAATAAAATAAGTTTCAGAGGAGGATGTGGATTTATTTTCTCTCACCTTGTAATTACACAATCTATAATTTAGCTCTGGCCTTCACTCACAAAAAAAACATTTGGTTGAATTGGACACATTTTTCGAAGCTCTATTGACTGACATGCAATGACTGGGACTGATGGAAGAATCTGAGAGGAATGAACTAGGAGCAGAGAAATTGTCCTTTTTAAAAGACGGCAGCTTCATAAGAGGCCAACAAGAGTCACAAGGGTTTGTCACTGTGAAGCTGACAAATGAGCGGCCCGACCAAAGTAAGGAGGCAGAGGCAGAACGTCCAAATACAACCTGGTGTGGGCATTTATTAATCATTGGCACATGATTAACAGTCGTATTAACAGCATCAATCATCCATATGACTGTCTCCAGCACTATCCCCCCCCTCAATGAGCCTAACACGCCACCTTTTATAGGCCCAACAATTGGACTGTACCATCAAAAGGGGTGGTATGTGCAAAGATGGTTAGCTCAGATAATGAAACCAGTTAAAGAAAACTAAACATTACTTGAAAATAACAAACATCCATTAATTCAATTATACCTAATTAATGTATGAAAGGAAAAACATTACAAACAAACAACATCAATGTACACGATATAAAACCACCCCTGCCTCCATCCTGCTCAATAACCCCACCCGGAACGATAAAACAGGGTTCGCCGTTTCTCTGGGGACTCTTTACGGTGACGGACCCTGGGACCGGAGACGGGAGAACAGGTGGAGGTGAGTGTTATGATGTTAACTACTGCAGGGATGATATGACAAATATATAACATACATTTATATTGCTTAGTCTAAACAGCTTATACATTACTAGAATCGCTAATCACACTTTGTTCACCCATAGGTTGGCGTGCCAATCCATCCCCCCGACACCAAGGACCAATATGTGCTTCTCATACTGACGTCAACCATTCAATAAACGGGTTTGAACGCCACACAAGCTCTTGTCATCTTTAATAAATCAAATGCTTCCTGTGAATTCTTTTAACGTGGAACAAATGAATATGCTTCGCCAATAGTGAAGCTATATAATACGTAACGCCGGAGACCGTGATCTACGGCCCCAGCAGGGTTCGAGTTATAAACTGAGCTCTGTGGGGGTCTTTAAAACACACACAGCAGCCCTCTACTTGCTACAAACTTAAAGAGCCTGTGACACGAGTTTCCCCCATCATCCAAACCCATCAATTTGAGTAAATATTGTCCCCTTGAAAACCGTTACTGAACTGATTTTGGATATTTGTACTTTGATAACCATTAATCTGCCCTTCAATGTTGACCATTTGCTGGATCTTCTCGGGGATTCTTCAAGTCCCGCCAAATGATGTGTGACGTCATTGCGGGCACAGCGCTCCAGCTGCACCGTCCAGGATCCCAGCATCTGCATGTAAACGCACGATGGCGCACACAACAGCAAGCTCAGACAGCGATGACAGTTTAATGTTGAACGTGTCTGAGAGCTCATATGAGGCTGAAGGATCGGTTTATGTTGTATCTGTTAGAAGTTTAGGAATGAGGTGCGTCAATATGGGCGATCATACGGTCATGTAGCCAGTGGTGGACCGGGACTAAAAATCAGCCCGGGACTCTCGACCGGCCCACTTCGGTACCGCTAGTAAGTTGTCAACGGGGGAGTGGGGGATGTGCTAGTGACTTATCCGACCGGCCCACTTCAGTACCGGCCAGTCCGCCACTGCACCCAGCCCACGTAAACTGTCAACGGGGGGTGGGGGGGATTCGCTGCGGGGAAACGGTAGACCTAGTTTCCCGATCGGAGTGGGAATAATAATAATAATCATAATCCGTGCATTTTATCCATTAATTTCCTCCAACATTGTGGTAAAAAAAAACACACGTTTAATCCATGTTGGTGTACTACAACTACAAAAAGCATCGGTTTGTTTTCTCATCAGGAAATGCAGACCGGCTCAAACAAACGATTTGTAATCATCCTCACGATCATTTAATGTATCATATGTCGCCGAATTGACATGAAAGCACTAATAAATGTAGTTTAATCCACTTGAGTTTACAACAACAAAAATAATCGATTTGTTTTTATATCACATCCGACGGGAGGAAATTCAGCAGCTCTCACTACCGATTTTTAATCCTAATTTAATCATCATCTTCACCACGATCATTTATGTTTATGTTCGCCGAATTGACATGAAAGCACTGACAAATATGAATATACTGTAGTCAACTTCATTAAAACGTTATTAACCAAATGAGGTGTCCTGTGGATTATTGCTTTGCTGGGAGTGCAGCACATCTCTAGCTGTCCGGCAGCCTCGGGCTGCTTCTGCCAAGATAATAGGACTATTCCAATGTAGAGGGGGAGGGAGCAAAGATAAGAAAGGTCAGAAAAAAGCTCAGGAGAAATTCTTCATACGCCTTGTTGAACCCAGGCACTCCCCTTTAACCCCAAAGGCGCATCTGCTTGAACATGTCCACTGAACTAAATAGACATATAAACACCTCAGACTGTGTCTGTGCTGTAGACAATGACCACCAGCAGTAATAAAACCCCGCTCTAACTCGTCTCTCTCTTCACATGGTGTCGGCAAACTGTCAGCAGAGAGACATGTTTTCTCTGAGTCATGTATCCGCACTAACATAGAAGGCCATTCATCTGCTCAGAGCAGGAAGAGCATCAGTCAGGCTCTCATGAGGTGAGGCAATGGGAGGCATTTCCCACTTGAACATGAGAGGAAGCCATAGTAAATTCCACTTCCAAGACAGACAGGTAGTCATTTTTAGCCAGACTTCAAAATGGCAGATCTCCTATGTGGACATGAAATCTGAAGTCCTGGTCAGCCTCATGTAAAACCTAAAAAAAGATTGCCTTGACACTTTTTCGCCTGGAGTTTTACGACTCGCTGTGAGAATATGTCAGTTTTGGCTATATTTGACCCGACTGGACTTTAAGGGAAGTTTGTGCAACAGAACCAATTAAATGTATGGAAGTTATCTAGGGTCAGTGAAGTTATTAATTCAACAGAGCAACAGAGCAGAACAGGAGCAGTAGCTGTGTCACAGGATATACTTAATGCAAAAATTCAGACTTAATAAAGTTTTGACTTAATCAAATAATTTCTGTGTGTGAAGAACTTTAATTTGTGCACCGGACTGAAACACTAAAACACTTAATTTGGCATGAATCATAGGCTTTGGTTTCTTTATTTCTTCTCATTTTCTATCCCCTATCTTATTATAAGCAGCAAGATAGTTCTTTTTATAAGAAGCCCTGAGAGCAGTGCTTGAATTGGAATAAAAAAGGTGCCAGTACTCTAAATCAGCAACTGTTTCAAGTCAATGTATTTATACAGCCCAAAAACAAGCATTTGGCTCAAAGTCATAGTATATCCTATGATGCTGGTGGGTTTGTCTCTTTACTGTATATTGTATAAAGGCTCACTGTACTTAAACAAAATGACTCAGGGTGCATCTGAGATTAGAGGGGGTGCAGTGGTAAAGTGCTATTTTCATAAGTGGGGAGTGGACCTGAAACCCTCTAGGGGGGTCCGGGGGCATGCTCCCTGGGGAAGATTTTTTTTTTTTTAAATATTGAAGTTAGATGCATCAATCTGGTTTATACAGCCCAAAAACAAGCATTTGGCTCAAAGTCATAGTATATCCTATAATGCTGGTGGGTTTGTCTCTTTACTGTATATTTTAGAAAGGCTCACTGTACTTAAACAAAATGACTCAGGGTGCATCTGAGATTAGAGGGGGTGCAGTGGTAAAGTGCTATTTTCATAAGTGGGGAGTGGACCTGAAACCCTCTAGGGGGGTCCGGGGGCATGCTCCCTGGGGAAGATTTTTTTTTTTTTTTAAATATTGAAGTTAGATGCATCAATCTGGTGCCCTTTGAGAGCAAAATGAAGAGATAGATGGATACCTCTCAACATCCATAATGAAACAACTGTAAACAGATTTACTTTTTTCTTTATGGATATAAAAGAAAGTAAAGCCTGACTCCTATTGGCGGCTGGTTAAATGACTCCTCATCCCTGAGTACACTCACCATCTTTCAGCAGGAAAGGAGAGAGGGAATCCTTGTCCGGCAACAACCGCTGTCTTTTCGCACTATTATTAAGCCACGCTAACATTTTCGAAATGCTAATGTTATGTGATGTATTTTCTGCTCTAGTCTATCGCTGTCTATCATAGGTACGCTGGGCATATTTGTTGTCATGCGTCAATCAGGGCCGGACTGGGACAATAAGTCAGGCCGGGAATTATACACCCAGCCAGGCCACTCCCAGTTTTTTGTGCCATTTTGCTGGATTTATTTGTCAATATTTACAGCGTTGCTGCCCATAGTGATAGCCCTCTAGTTTAAATCTACTACCCAAAAATAAACATATGGAGATGGGTTACTATTTAAAAAAATGTGCAAATCTATTTAGGAACCTGTCCATGTGAACATATTTTAAGTGGGGGTGGACCTCAAATCCTACAACTATACCCTGAAAAATGCTTGAGGGTGGGAATAAGAGAACCATCTATTTTAGGGGGGTGCTTTTTATGACAGGCATGGTTTATCATCCAAGTCAGAAATAAAACAAATATGGAGTGAGGGCTAGTCCTGCAATTGTCCAACACATTTACACACAGTAATTAATAATACATGTTGAATGAAATAAATAAATAAAATTCCCACCCTCAAGCATTTTTCAGGGTATGGTTGTAGGACTAGTACCAATGAATGAAGCAAGTTTCATGAATGTGAGACTTTTATTTTGTAAGATAGCAAGGGGTGCATAACGTGGCAAAAATATGCTGACAAAGACTATGTAACATTTGAAAGAAAAAAAACCTGGACGTTTAGTTTTCGTTTTAAGGTCTTAACGTTTAATTTACAAATGCCCGTTCCCGTGACAAGGGGTGCATTTCATGATGGGGGTGCATAATTTGACACAACACCGGCACCTTGCCGGTACTCAGTAAGAAGTGCCGGTACCACATGGGTAAAAATCCGGTGAGTACCGGCCCAATTCAAGCACTGCCTGAGAGAGGTTAGGAAAAAAAGAGATACATTTTCTAAAACTGAGCTTGAATAAATCTGCTGTGTTTATGATAAGAGGATCTATCTCACACAGGCTCCGCCCTCTACTGGACTCTATAGGTACTACTCTCATCAATGATACGCGAGCGTTCACACACTGAAGTTGTATAAACGTAGCCGGCCAATCAGGGCTAGCCTACCTGAATGCGCGCGCAGGCACACAGTATATAACGCGGCTACGCCTCCTGACTGTCATCCCTTTCTCTTCAGCGAGCAGGACAACACCTGACAGAGAAAAGTAAAAAGTTTGAAAGAAGAAGAAAGAAGTTATCATATCTTCATGGAGTCGCCACAGAGACCCGGGCCTGTCCTTCGTGCCCTGGCTTAATAGCGGGCGCCGATCCCCACCACCTCTGCTTCGAGTGTTTGGGGGACCAGGATATGGCCGCGGTGGTGCCATTCACGTTCGCCATTCCAGCAGGGCGGATGGCTCCGTTTGCCCAAAAAAAACATGCCCAAAATGGAATTTATTTGGTCATCATATCAGTATTTTAGAGAGCTCCCCCCAAATTTCACAAACCATGTTCCCAGGGGAGCTCATGTCACCACTAGGGGAGCTGTAGCTCCCCCTGCTCCCCTCCAGTTCGCACCCTGGACTATAGAGAGGCGAAGTCACGCCCATCTACTTCCAGTCCATGGGACCCCGGAAGCGAAAAATTATACATTGAATTCAATGGAGAGAGAAAACGTATCTTTTGATCCCGTTTGAATTGTGCCACAAATGACACATATGATGTTTGTCAATCTTAAACAATCATTTCCATGTAAAAAAAGTCACAGTTTGTCGTAAAACTGTTGAGATATAAGACTATGAAAAATACGCAACTAGAAAGACTACAAATCCCAAATCCCATTCTGGGTCGCGTAAGTGATGTCATAGGCGATAATGCTCCAAGACTGGTTGCGACTCGCAATTAAAGCAAAGAAGAAGATCTCATAACTGATTTATTCCCTCCAATAAATATAAGAGATTGCTCCAATAAATTCACTTTTACAAGATGCCTGTGTGCTTTGTACCAGGTTGGAATCACAAAAGTGATCATACCACTTGCTCGTTCTATCGCTTCCCGTCTGATGAAAGGACCAGGAGTCGTTGGACCAAACATATCAGGTAATATACATGTTTTGCATGGAACATAGTCAAGTTAGCTACATAGCTAGTAGCGAGCACGTTAGTTAGCATCACATTACTTAGCCTTGTCATTTGTATTAGCCTTAACATGAAGTAAACCCAAATGTTAAACAGTAAGAGTAGTCATGATGGTAAGTATTTTGTGAAACATTTGAAGAGTAGCCTATCGCCCCCTCCACCAGGTGCTAAGGGGGCGGGAGGTAGGCTAACGGCACATTAGCATCGGCGATCTTTTCTACTTAATGCTATCTGCTCAAATGGTTAACATTGAACATTAAAAGATCAGGCAGTTCAGAGAGAGTCGAAGGAAGGCAGGCAGGCAGCTTTGCATGACATTCTTCTGGACGTGTTTCATTGTGATGATAGTGAGTCAATCTGTTTGTTGGAAAGACAGTAGTTGAGTGATTACTGATAGAAAATTATTAAAAGAGATAATTATTCAAAGTGTTGTTACTTTAAAGTGTTGTTACTGACCTTTTTCTCTTTTATTTCTTTCCCTCACCTGTAACTGCTGAGACCCTGAGGAACATGCACACTGGACTGACCTGCTCTGGCAACCTGATTTCCACTGTACGTAATAGTATTTGGTTATGGTATATTATTTATATACATCAAAGGCACAATGCACCCCCCAGAGACACACATGTATTGAGTGTGATATTTTGCATAGGTCATGTGAAATCATCTTTACATACTAGAAAACTGTAGGAGCGGCAACTTGTTTTGAAATTGAATTTTTAATATCCGATAATAAAGTTGATCTGTTTTCTTTATTCTTCTCTCTTCCCAGCTCCATCCATCACCATGCTCTGTTCCTGCAGGTCCTGCTTGCTAATCAATGCTCATATGTTTTTACACAATTACAAATAAAGTCAATGTATTGTATGACATGAAGTTGTGCTTCATTCGGAGTCAATAATAAATTCATTCTGCCTTCAACTGCACAATGACTGTGGACTGCACCGACATCCATGTAGCTGCCCCCCAGTAAGATGAACCAAGCAAAGAGGGTCACCATCATGCCCAAGGACATCCAGCTGGCCCGCTGCATCCGCGGAGAGAGGGCTTAAACTGACCTGAGACCAGCACACCCAAACACAACGGCTCTTTTAAGAGCCACCTACAGTTTCAAAGAGTTGCAATCCTACGTTATTATAATGATTAAACTGGTTCATGTATCACTTAGTTTACTGAACCGTGATGAATGAAAGAAATTAGTGAGGTAGTGGTTTACTGAAGTTACAAAGACATTAATATATGAGTAACAGGTCAGTGTAAACACAAGCTTCTGTCAATTATGGATCATTCAAACTATTTATATAAAAATATGTAATAAAGTTCTAAAACAAGTATTCGGTATATTCCTTGATAGCTTTTGGAGAAGGTTGTTTTTAAGTTTACTAAAATCTATCGTTTCAACTGTTTCACTTTATAAAAAGGGAACAGGTGAGTAGAGCATCATTGAGTTTCTTATTCTGTCAGTAAATTATCCAAATGAAATGTTTATCATTATTTTATTCAACCCTAAACAAATTGATTGTACCTTTTTAATAATGACCTTACATGGTCGCCAAAGTTAAATTAACTTCAGAAAATCAAATCTGTTCTGAGAAAAAACTAATAAATGTTTAAAGATAGGAACTTGCCATCCCACTGAAGAACAGTCCGTAGAGATTTAAAGGCGTAGTTGTAGTTCAGTCCAACGTTTAATTTGGATTCATTTCGCTAACAGGCAACTATTTTCATAAAGAATATATATATTTTTCAAAGTCAACTTTATTGTCAATCTTACTCAGTTTGTGTTTATAGACAGAGAGATCAAAAAGACGTTTAAATAAAATTATACAATTTACAGATATGTATACATTACAAATATATATATCCTATATACACCATCATGTATAATGATGGTGTATGATGTAGAAGGAAGTGTGGTAGATAACAAGTAAATATAGAGTTACATACAGATCCATATTACAGCAAAAGATGGAATAACTAAGAAGCACGCAGTATAATAATAATTACATGCAACAATTAAATCTCAGCATCTCCACCACAATCCCAATCTGCTGTGTCCTGTTTTCCTCCCCTCTGCATCACAAACCATCACACATACGAAACACAACGCAGAGTCTGAGGGTGTTAAGAGTATTGTAACGTTCACAAGGTGAGTCGGAAACAGGCTTCTCGTTATAGAGAGGCGAAGTCCCTCCCTTTCCGGGAGCCTCCATGGGACCCCGGAAGCGTAAAATTATACATTGAAGTCAATGGAGAGAGAAAGGTTATCTTTTGATCCCGTTTGAATTGTGCCACGAATGACACATATGATGTTTGTCAATTTAAAAGAATATTTTGCAAGTCAAAAAAATTAAAATGTGTCGTAAAACTGTGAAGTTACAAATTTTTTTGTGTGAAACCGCTGAGTGAACTACAGGTCTCTTGGTCTCGCACAATACGTACATACACGAAAGGGGAGTTAGTCGGTTCTGTAAGAGCAGCGGGACCGGCTTTACAAGATGTTGGTGAGTAATATGAGTGCAATGTGTAACGTTAATGTCAGCTAGCTAACATTAGCTAACAAGGTACACTAACGTGTTTTGTTTCAGGAACTAGTTTTCTCAGAACAGATTTGATTTTCTGAAGTTAATTTAACTTAACCATGTAAGGTCATTATTAAAAAGGTACAATCAATTTGTTTAGGGTTGACTAAAATAATGAAAAACATTTCATTTGGATAATTTACTGACAGAATAAGAAACTCAATAATGCTCTACTCACCTGTTCCTTTTTATAAAGTAACTGTTGAAACGATAGATTTTAGTAAACTTAAAAACAACCTTCTCCAAAAGCTATCGAGGAATATACAGAATACTTATTTTAGAACTTTATTACATATTATTTGTATAGAGTTTGAATGATCCATAATTGACAGAAGCTTGTGTTTACACTGACCTGTTACTCATATATTAATCAGTATTGGGTCCACTCCTATTCATCATTTACCTCCTCCCACTAGGCACAATCCTCCGTCACCATGGCATCCACTTTCACTGCTATGCTGACGACACGCAAGTCTATATCTCAACCAAACCCAACACCGCCCTCCCGCCCACCTCCCTCACCACCTGCCTCCAGGATATCAGGAGCTGGATGAGCAGGAACTTCCTGAAGCTAAATGGTAGTAAAACTGAGGCCCTGCTCATCGGCTCAAAAAACACCCTCTCCAAAATCCTAACCACCCCACCCCCAAGCATCATGATCGACGGCTTCCCTGTATCCTTCACCAGCCAAGTCAAAAGCCTTGGCGTCATCCTGGACAGCACCCTTTCGTTTGCACACCACATAAAAAACATCACCCGGACTGCCTTCTTCCATATCCGCAACATTTCAGGACTCCGCCCATCCCTTTCACAATCCAGCACCGAAATCCTGGTTAATGCATTTGTCACATCCCAGATTGACTACTGTAATGCTATCCTCTCTGGCCTACCCACAAAACTACTCAACAGACTCCAAATCATTCAAAACTTGGCTGCCCGGATCATTACCTGTACCAAATCGTCTGACCACATCACCCCCATCCTCATCCAACTTCACTGGCTCCCTGTTCAGCACCGGATTGTCTACCAAAAACCTTCTGCTTACATACAAAGCCCTCAACAACCTCACCCCCACCTATCTCTCAAACCTCCTCCAGGAATACACCCCCTCCCACTCCCTGCGCTCATCCTCAGCCGGACTCCTGACTGTCCCCACCTCCCGCCTTAGCACCATGGGAGCCAGGGCTTTTAGCTGCACCGCACCCAGGCTCTGGAACTCTCTGCCTCCACACATCAAACAGTCTGACTCCATCACGACATTCAAATCCCACCTCAAAACCCACCTGTTTAAACTGGCCTACTCACTCTAAAACACATTCAACCTGCTATCACAGATCCCCCTCTCACTCCGTCACTCCACACTCTTGTCCTGCCTGTTTTATGCTTTTATGCTGCTGTATTGCCTGTCGGTTCGATTAAATTCTGTTCCGTTTTTGTTTTAGCTGTTTTAACTAGAGCCGGGACTCGATTAAAAAAATTAATCTAATTAATTAGAGGCTTTGTAATTAATTAATCGAAATTAATCGCATTTTTAATCGCATTTTTAAAAATCGCATTTTTAAGCACAGGGCCATCTAAGCTAATTTACAGATGGCCCTGAGCCCAATAGAGATTGCCCTGAAAAATGCATGCGGACGAAATGGCACGAAGGGTTTGGGGGGCCTCCCCCTAGACATTTTTTAATTTTTGCAGGTCTTAGATGCTGTCTGGTGCATTCTCTAGACTAAGATGAACCACCACAATATTATATTGTACAATTTCAATTGTATTCTTCATTTCACTTGTTTGTTTGTTCTTGTTTGTGTTTGCTCGCTTGCATGCCCTGCATAGCTTTAAGAAATACTTAAGTTGTTGGTCAAAACACTTTCTATCTGATGAAGTCAAATGCCTTCCCAGATGGAAAAAAGTAGAAAACATTACATTCAGTTATAACTGCCAAAACAAACATTATTTACACTATTATGGCCCCTGTTAAAAATGTTTGTAATGTTAACTACTGTAAATTGGTCGAACGAATGCCTCCTCATCCGGAAGCTGACCGAGCAGACCCGAGCAGCAGTCGAGAGGAGCCGAGCGCATCCGCGAAGCACACGTCAGAGTTCCCGTTAGCCGGCAAATCTAAATATCTTGGTTCAAAATAATTTCCCTTTAGAGCAATACCGCTTCAGTTGAGCCACTTATGTGACAGACAAGAATAGTCAACTCTAATGTCTAACACTTAATGTGGAGAAAGAGATGTCCTGTATGGGTTGATTGTGCGTTGATCTGTTGGTAATGCCTCGGGGTTCTGGTGGGCATGTAAACAAATGCATAATGCTGCGCTATACTTTGTGGCCTCATCCAGTTGCATAGCGACACTTATTGTGTAGTTGTCTTTTAATAAGCAGGTAGTCCTATCATTAGCTAGAACTAGCTGGATCTGATCGATATGGACATAAACGCGAGTGAAGTCTAATCTGACGGGAGAGAGAGAGATCAGCTGCTGCTGACGACTCGAGACTCGACACGCAGCTCTGCATGATCGCATGCAGCGGTGAGCGGAACAAAAGTAACACACACTTCAGGTTAGAATATCACACGTAGCTATTTTAATTACCTCTCAAACTACCTAAACTAGTTATACTGTAGATATGTTTAGTTTTACTGTCGGGTCACTCATTACTAGATCCGCGAGCTGCATGATACTGGCATAATAGATTGCCCGATCGGGCAACCAGCAGGTGAGGCTTCATTGCCCGAGCTAAATACTAGATGGCCCCGGGCCATCGGGCCATCGGGCAGTCCTTAAAGTCCGAGCCCAGTGACAATCCAGTGAGCCAGGGAGTTGGTTATTTTCTCAGACGTGGACTTACTTATCCTGGCCCTGAAACCAGTCATCTAGTTGAGTGTGGGTTGGGTCAGGGTGTGGTTCCTTGCACTCGGAGTCGGGCTAACGTCCACGCTAGCTGCTACATGCTTTGCATTTAGGTGATACTTTAGGCTTGATGTGCTGCGGTGATATGCAAATTCTTTTTTGCATAATTTGCACACAACCGTGCTCTTGTCGACGCTTCCATCCGTCCGTTTTTTAAAACAAAAATTCCCATCCACGGGGCCGACCAAAGCGGTCTCATCAGCTTGTTCGTTCATGTTTGACTATTGATCACCTGGTTTGTTGTTGTTTGAAGCATAGATATATATAAACACTAGATGGCTCATGGGAGATTTTCCAGCGTAGCTGACCGGCCGCCATCTTGTCAACAGTTACTCTGATTCGCGTTACGGCCCGTCTACACTACAGCGTCGACAGCGTCGAAAGCTCCAAGCTGCTCCAAGCTGCCCATTCACTTTCAATGGGGTGACGTCACGTAGCCGCGCTTTTTCGCCGAACTGAATTGTGGGTAGCAGAGCGAGGCGTCTCAGGCGTCCCAGTCGACCTGGACGCCGGAGTAGCCAGCGCCAGCCAATCAAATCCCGTTTCCCAAAATCTGACAGCTGAAGCTGTAGCCAATCAAACCGCGTCTAAGCTGGGAGAGATATCCCGCCGTTCATTTCTATATTTCAAAAAAGTCGGAGGAGAAACTAACTATCGCCGTAGCGAATCACCCGGTTTTGTATGACCAGACCCTCTTCACCTACCGGGATACAAACCGGAGGAACCAGGCATGGAGGGAGGTGGCAGAGACAGTGGGGGAAACTGGTAGGTTTTCGCCTGTTTGGGGAGTTTATATATATATTGCTCCCATACAATCCCCGGGGGTTTTTGCTTTGTATGTTGGGGGCGGGAGATTCATGTGATTGGTTGTTGGCCGTGTTGCTTGAATAAAATCCCCAAGCTCCAGACACGCCCAGCTCCAAGCTATTTTTGGAGCTGTAGTGTGGACGCTCCGTTATGGTAGCTGTTGTAAGGTGAGTGATCTGCACAAAAATACTCTTAACTCACTGAAATCTTGACTGATTTACAAACGGTTTGGTTTATTATAAACATGATTAGCATGGCTATGATACAGGATGCTTGGAAATGTTGAAATTGCAGCTTTTCTTTGTGTATGTGGTTGTATTTATTAGCTGGCTAATAACAAGAGGCTGTCAGTGAGACCTAGTATTACAAAGTTGACCCAGCAACTTTACACCAGTGGGAGAGGCAGAACTGCTCTTTCTTTTCAACACAACTTAAGTTACACATGATTTCTTCCAAGTGGTTTGGCTTGTTAAAAACATCTTGCATTATGATACAGGAATTTGCTGGCTTTGTGTTTACAGAAGTACCTGACTATGCCAGACTTTTGTGCAGCCTACGGATGCTCTAATCACTGCAGTCTGGAAACAAGAACCCGTGGGATCACCTTTCACGTGTAAGATATGACAATATTATGACTAAAATTAGGATAATCGTTAATTACTTAGTGGATGTATGTACATTACAAGTCTTGCTACACAGGATCAGTGGGGCTATGTGAGATAATAGTATTGCAAGATTGTTGTTGACCCAGCCTCTTTAGAATATGTTGCTACCATTTCTTTACACAATTATTTAATGTTTCTATTGGACACCTTTTTTATTACTCTTAGTGTGGTTGTCTTATTCTTAAAGTAGGCTATACATAAATGAATACATACCAAAAATATGATAATTTCGGTGTGTATTTTTGTCCTACCCTTAATGTTAAAGGAAAGAAGGGAGGAACATATTGACAATAATTTATATATCTAGCTACCTTTCTCATGTTTTTAAGGTTTCCCAAAACCAAAGAGAGGAGGAGGCAGTGGGAACTCGCCCTAAGAAGGGACGGTTTTGTTTCCTGTGACAGGACACTGCTATGCAGTGAGCACTTCAGGAGTGAGGAATTTGACCGGACAGGAGACGCAGCACTATGTTCCCCACATATGTTTATGTTTGCTCAGTCTAATAAACCCATAACATGGTTGTGAAAGAATACCAAAGCTGAGGCTGGACGATGATTGATTGTTGGTGTGCCATGTGTCACCGTGTGTCTTTTTGGTTTTGTGTTATACTGTATTTTATTGTGTGCAGCTGGTCCTTATCGTCCAAGACACATTTAAAACAAATAACCTTGAAGTCCCATCTCTCCCCACCTGCTCCTGCTTCCTACATCCCCTCCACACCACACCAAGTTGTTCTTCTTAATAATAATAATACATTTATTTTGGGGGGCCGCCTTTCATAACACATAGGATAGTTTATGTTTAAATTGTTCCCTATATTGCATAGGGGCAATATAGGGAACAATTTAAACAGTGGATTTTGTGATATATCAGCCGGGGTGAGACAAGACAAACCACAAATGGACTACAGAAGGACACAAAAGGACACATGGTACAGTTTATATTATTCTTGGTCTTTTTTCAATAACATATTTCAAAGGTTCTGGATTTGTTTACAAATCTAGAAACTAAATACAAAACTAGGATGATATGAAGATCTCATGTCAAAAATAATTGTGATAAATTAGACAGAACTGGCCTGTCTGTGAGCACATTTTATGTTGGTTTGGTTCTTCTGATAAAGGTGTGAATATCTAAATAATATACCAACATATGCTATTGTCATTAGTTGTGTCCCTGTTCTTAAAGCTAAGGCATTGCTAAATTAACAACTCTTGGCTTACAGAGTGGTAACATGAGAACGATTTTTATATATAAAATATAAATGTATTTTAATTTTATAATTTATTTAAAATATTAACAATATAAAGAAAATAAATGGAAATATATACACCGGCAAATATTTAATATAAATACCTTGTGTGTGTGTGTAGCTATTGCTTTATCTGATTAATGTTATTTTCATATGAAAGTCCATGATTATAAGTATGCAGTATCATAACTACATCTTTGATGTTTATAAAAAACCAAACCGTTTGAAAATTGGTTGAAAATTGAACAAGCTATGGTTATTTAAATAGTAAACCATAATGTTATGAATGAGAGCACTGCCTGTAGCAAGATGGCGGCCAAGTGGCAACGTCGGTCTCCATTGGCCAGCAGCGCGGGTGAGTCATCTAGTGTTTATATATATCTATGGTTTGAAGTCCCATGCTGAAGTCATGAACGTTAGTTGGTGCTCCAGTATAATCGGTACGCCTGAAACTCATCCAGTGAGAAACGTTCCGCTGTGCAAAAATAAGTGCGATTAAAATGCGTTAATTTTTGTGTAATTAATTAATCGTAATTAACGCGTTAAAGTCCCGGCCCTAGTTTTAACACTTTTAAATGCACTGTAAGGCGACCTTGGGTGTCCTGAAAGGCGCCTCGAAATAAAATGTATTATTATTATTATATATTAATGTCTTTGTAACTTCTTTAAACCACTACCTCACTCATTTCTTTCATTCATCACGGTTCAGTAAAATCATTATAATATCGTAGGATTGCAACTCTTTGAAACTGTAGGTGGCTCTTAAAAGAGCCGTTGTGTTTGGGTGTGCTGGTCTCAGGTCAGTTTAAGCCCTCTCTCGTGGATGCGGCGGGCCAGCTGGATGTCCTTGGGCATGATGGTGACCCTCTTTGCTTGGTTCATCTTACTGGGGGGCAGCTACATGGATGTCGGTGCAGTCCACAGTCATTGTGCAGTTGAAGGCAGAATGAATTTATTATAGACTCCGAATGAAGCACAACTTCATGTCATACAATACATTGACTTTATTTGTAATTGTGTACAAAAATAAAGCATTGATTAGCAAGCAGGACCTGCAGGAACAGAGCATGGTGATGGATGGAGCTGGGAAGAGAGAAGAATAAAGAAAACCGATCAACTTTATTACCGGATATTAAAAATTCAATTTCAAAACAAGTTGCCGCTCCTACAGTTTTCTAGTGTGTAAAGATGATTTCACTTGACCTATGCACAATATCACACTCAATACATGTGTGTCTTTGGGGGGTGCATTGTGCCTTTGATGTATATAAATAATATACCATAACCAAATACTATTACGTACAGTGGAAATCAGGTTGCCAGGGCAGGTCAGTGTGTATGTTCCTCAGGGTCTGAGCAGTTACAGGTGAGGGAAAGGAAATAAAAGAGAAAAAGGTCAGTAACAACACTTTAAAGTAACAACACTTTGAATAATTATCTCTTCTAATAATTTTCTCTCAGTAATCACTCAACTACTGTCTTTACAACAAACTGATGACTCCCCCTCACTGTCATCACAATGAAACACGTCCAGAAGAATCTGTCATGCAAAGCTCCCTGCCTGCCTTCGACTCTCCCTGACTGCTTCCTTAGCACCCGGTGGATGGCGCAGTAGGCTACTCTTCAAATGTTTCACGAAATACTTACCATCATGACTACTCTTACTTCATGTAATAAAATAATAACTTCATGGTAAGGCTACAAAAAGTGACAAGGCTAAGTAATGAAATGCTAACTAACGTGCTCGCTACTCGTCGCTACTAGCTAGGTAGCTAACTTGACTATATATGTTCCATGCACAACATGTATATTACCTGATATGTCTGATCCAGTGACTCCTGGTCCTTTCATCAGATGGAATCGATAGAACGAGCAAGTGGTATGATCACTTATGTGATTACAACCTGGTACAAAGCACACAGGCATCTTGTAAAAGTGAATTTATTTTTAGCAATCTCTTATTTATTGGAGGGAATAAATCAGTTATGAGATCTTCTTCTTCTTCTTCGCTTTAATTACGAGTCGCAACCACTTGGAGCATTATCGCCTATGACATCACTTACGCGAGCCAGAATGGGATTTGGGATTTGTAGTCTTTGTAGTCGCGTATTTTTCATAGTCTTATATTTCAACAGTTTTACGACAAAATGTGACTTTTTTGACATGGAACTTATTGTTTAAGATTGACAAACATCATATGTGTAGTTCGTGGCACAATTCAAACGGGATCAAAAGATACGTTTTCTCTCTCCATTGAATTCAATGTAAATGTTTCGCTTCCGGGGTCCCATGGGCCGGAAGTAGATGGGCGTGACTTCGCCTCTCTATTAGGCTTTAATAACAGATGTTCTTTACAGATGATCACAGGTACATGTACATTGTGGGGGTTCTACCTCACACCGACTTAACTCCTACCCCTACACATATATATATATATCAGTGTCTACGTCACAACTACCCGCCCTCCCCCGTCCGCTCCCCCAACCCCAGGCCCGCACCTCAACCAGCATCACTGTGCAGCTCTATGATTGGCAGAGAGATGGGGGATGCCTGAGTGACACCCTGAACATCCTATGCAGGATCGCTACAGTATGTTTATTTAAATGTCCTCCTCTCTACTGGCCAACACAGGGAGCATCTGCTGGGTGTAGAATTTTTCCAGGAGGAGGAGATTTCCATGCCATGCAGGGTCTTTGGGGATGAGGATGATGATCGCCTCCTTCTGTTCCACACAACAAAGTAGCAGAGACTCCGGTCTGTGATGTGCAGCTGCCCTTGGACCTGGTGCCAGTATGGGTGATTCTCCTTGAGAATATATGACCCACCCTCCTCACGGAGACAGAAGGATGGTAACTGGACTGCCTCCACGATGGTCATGTTCATGTCACCAAAATCTACAAACAGCAAATAAACTCAAATGACACAACGAGATGTAAAAGGAGATCACACATACAGTATAGACTATACTGTATAGTCGATATAAAACTGGCCGCTTCAATCTGAAGAGCAACTAAAACAAAACACGGGAGTGTACCTTGCTCTTGTGAACACTAATGTTATCCACAGCATACACAGAAACCACGAAGTTCTTAAGGAGAAAACTAGTTACTAAAACAAAACACGTTAGTGTACCTTGTTAGCTAATGTTAGCTAGCTGACATTAACGTTACACATTGCACTCATGTTACTCACCGAAACCTTGTAAAGCCGGTCCCGCATGCTGGCTCTTACAGAACCGACTAACTCCCCTTTCGTGTATGTACAGCTCTCAACATGCCCAGACTTGTAGTAATTTTCACCTCATTTTATACTTTTCGCCTCATTCTGAAAGAAACAGGTGAAATTTGCTAACGTGACGGCCGTCTTTGTGATGGTGACGCGTATTGTGCGAGACCAGAGACCTGTAGTTCACTGAGCGGTTTCACACAAAAAAATGTGTAACTTCACAGTTTTAAGACACATTTTTATTTTTTTGACTTGCAAAATATTCTTTTAAATTGACAAACATCATATGTGTAATTCGTGGCACAATTCAAACGGGATCAAAAGATAACTTTTCTCTCTCCATTGACTTCAATGTATAATGTTACGCTTCCGGGGTCCCATGGAGGCTCCCGGAAAGGGAGGGACTTCGCCTCTCTATATAAAGGTTGAAGCCGCGAGAGTGGCCGCGGTGCGTTCAAGGACCTCCGCAGAAAATCGGCCCTTTTAATGTCGGTTCCCCATAAGCCAATCTTCCTTTTTGGCGGAGGAGACGGCCACCAGAGAGTACCACAGCTTCTTAGCTGCGGCTCCACAGCTCCTTGCATGTCCCCTAAAACACAGTTTTATGGGGAATGGAAGCTCAGCTGGGTACTGACAGAATGGATGGACAGGATACTGCGACTGGGTTACTCACTCCAGTTCTGCAGCGTCCCTTCTCCATTCAGGGGTTTAAGAGAGGAAAATATCATCCCAGGAGGAGATAGGTTTCCTTTCAACAGATATGTAGGCCCTGTTGCAAGCACAGTGGGTTACGTATTGTAACCATAGGCCTAGAGTGTGTGTGAAAAATACATTCAATAAAAACGATTGCATTTATTCCAGAGTAAGAGTCATCTCTCTCCACAATTCCCGAGTTTGTTCAGGTCTAGGGCTGCAACAAACGACTAATTTGATAATCGATTAATCTATCGATTAATGAAACGATTAATCGATTATTCGGACAATTACTGAATACCTTGCACAATTTCTCAATTTCATCAACTTTTAGATTTAGCTTGAGTTTGTTTTAGGCATGTGGAAACTAACAATGAAGACAATAAAGATGAATACTTGATTCAAAAATACATATATTATTAAATTAACTTAACAAATTGTGAACACAACTAACTGCTTTTTATTTAAATTAAATAAATAATATTTCACATAAAAAGAAACAACAATGTTTTAACAAATCGTATTAAATAATGTGATAACATAATTGTAAACAGAATAGCTGAAACTTTAAACAAAATAAATAACTCAGTTACCTCTAATCATTAACCCATGTTTGTATCATTTTGTTAACTCCGTGTGTTGCTGACGTGGAAAAGTTACTTGTGGATGGGGGGGGGGGGGCTACAGAGCAAGACAGTCGAACCCGGTGCATTTCTCCGTCTGAATGTGGTGCACTTTTGCTAAATGTTTAGACAAATTGCTCGTGTTACCGCCCTTACATGCTAAACTATTATTGCACTATTGGCAATGAGCATTGTCCACATCGAGACGGGTAACATTTAACCACACCTTGGAGCGCTTCTCTCCACCATCCCCGCCGTGTGTTGCATGCATGTAGCAGCCGTGTGTGTGTTGCTGCATGTAGCAGACGCGTGTGTGTAAACTGCCCCGCCCCCTCGCACACATACGGGGGAGAGAGATCTCGTCTCGATTGGAAAGATCGAAAATACACCATAGACATATTTTTTTGTCTTTTTGCATATTAGAAACGAGTTGGCGACACTAAGACTGCGATATAATGTTTATGTAGCAATAATACATAACATATATTTTTTAAATGTCTCCAGTACCGATAAAAAGACCGATAACTTTGGAGTTTAACGGCGCGTAAAACACACGTTATGACGTCACCAACGAATCGACGACTGAATTAGTTGGCAACTAATTTGGTAATCGATTTTAATCGATTAAGTCGATTAGTTGTGGCACCCCTATTCAAGTCGAGGGCTATACAGTTAGACGGCTTTAATCTTCCACTCCATATTGGGGACAGGGAGGCTAAATTGCACCTCCTCTGCCCGGTGCGTGCGCTGGCATGTTATGTAGGGTGCACGGCTTCCATTAGGCGCACTGAACAGCTGTTTGTGTTCTTTGGGGATGGTGTGGCCGGTAAAGCTCTGTCCAAGAAACGCCTGACAGGATGGCTCTGTGAGTGCATTCCACATACCTATGGACAGGCGGGGAGAGCCTTCCCCACTAGGGTCCATGCACATTCTACACGTGGTATGGCATCAACAGCCGTGTTCAACGGCGTGAGTGTGGAGGACTGCACGGCGGCGTCTTGGTCTACGCCAGGCCCTTTCATAAGGTTTTATCTCTTGGACATGTCTGGCTCCTTTTCATCATCTGTGCTTGCTGGGGCAACACAGGACTGGTGAGGGGGGGCTGTGGGTCAGTAGGTATCTCCCCCCCCCCCCATGGACATAATGCACTTGCTCCTTAGGGACCCGGGAAACATGGTGCGCAGTAAGCCACATACAGGGCTGGAGGACTCTCCCCCCTGCCCATAGGCGGGAGCCTTCCCCACTATCGTCCATGCACATTCTACTAGTGTTAATTTCGTCAGCTATTTTTTTATTTAGTTTTAGTCTTAGTCCTGTGTTAAATTTCCTTTTTAGTTTTAGTCATATTTAGTCACCTTCATCATGTTTTTATTTAGTCAAGTTTTAGTCGACTAAAAGTCTGAGCATTTTAGTCTTATTTTAGTCAAAGAAAACTGATTATTTTAGTCTATTTTTTCTCAATGAAAACTGAGTCTTTTTTAGTCATCAGATTATATAGAACATTTCAGTCAAACTAGTCTAGCCAAAACCAATAATTTGTCCTTTTAGTCAAACTTATTTCACAATAACATTATATCTTGTCCTTATTTGATGAAAAACACAGGTTGAATGATTAAGAATGCAGCTTTGCAGAGAGTATCTGGTCAGGTTTGTGGTGTTTTTACCTGCTGTGTTGTGGCCACATTGCTTCCCTTCTGATAAAACAATGCATTCACTTTTTTTCTCCGCCTCATTGTAGCGAAAATGGGCCCAAATATCACATTGTTTCTTTCTCCCAAGCAGTGGTGGCGTTAGACTTTTTCGTTGTCAGTCATTTTGACGGACAGGATCGTAACATTTCCGTCATAATCCATTATTACCCGTCGAATCTGTACACAACTCGTCACTCACTCACGCTGATGAGGGTATTCGGTAAACGCGACCCAAGCCCTGTTGTTGCCATTTTATTTTCTGTTAAATAAGGTTAGTTAGACCCGAGTCGTCCTGACAGTTCACAGTGTGCCGCTGCCCGGTGTAATTCAAATGTACCGCCGCGCGCAGCACAGACACACAGCTGCTGCTGCCCAGCCGCAGCACCGGAAATGGAACTGCTGGGAGAAAAACTGACTATCAGAGATGTAACGTTATCTTTGATAATATTTCGTCTCCTCATTTTTCGTCAACGAAAGTAAAGAGAGATTTTGGCAAAGTTTTTATTTAGTAAATTACATTTTCGTCTCGTCACTTTTCGTCAACGATATTGCATGATGATTTCGTTACAGTTATTGTTTACTGCCGTCGGTACCGTCTCGTCATCGTCTCGTTTTAGTCATGGAAAAAAAGGTCGTTGGCGAACATATTTCGTCACTACACTCTACATGAGGTAAGCGTGTGTGAGTGTTGGGGACATGGTGCACTTACGTTCTCCCCATGCTCCTTAGGGACCCGGGGAACATGGTGCACAGTAAGCCTCATGCAAGGCTGGAGGGCTCTCCCCGCCTGCCCTTCCCCACTAGGGTCCATGCACACGCTGCACGAGGTAAGCGTCACCCTTGAAAAAGAGATCTTTTGATCTCAAGGGGCTTTCACCTGGTTAAATAAAGGCTACAAACAAACTTGCGTACTTCCCGTGCTCCTTAGGGACCCGGGAGGCGTGGTGCGCAGTAAGCACCATAGTGGGCTGGAGGGCGCTCCCCGCTTGCCTGTGGGCGGGCAGGGAGAGCCTTCCCCACTACGGTCCATGCACACTCTACGCGAGGTAAGCGCGTGTGAGTGTGGGGGACACGGTACACTTACACGGTACACTTTCTCCCCATGCTCCTTGGGGACCTGGGAAACGTGGTGCGCAGTGTGTAGTCACTTGCGCTGGCACCTGCAGGGTGGAGCTATGGGCTTATTCAGACCAATTAGGCTCTACCCAGCCAGGTAAGCTGCGGCCTCGACTTCTCCACGGTCACAACCGGATGAAAGGAAGTTGGGGTGCGGTGGCTGTTATTGGACGACAGGGCTTTTATCCATCGGGGCTCCACCCACTGTACCCATAGAGTCCAGTAGAGGGCGGAGCCTGTGTAAGATAGAACGTGGGGATACGTATTGTAACCCTAGTTCTATAAGCACAGGTGGAGCCCTCTACCTAGGGGCCCTGTCTTTCCTATGCAGCTCGCTGCAGAGGGTGTAGGATGACAGTCAGGAGGCGTAGCCGCCTTATATACTGTGTGCCTGCGAGCGCATTCAGGTAGGCTCGCCCTGATTGGCCGGCTACGTTTATACAACTTCAGTGTGTGAGCTCTCGCATATCGTTGATGAGAGTAGTAGTACCCATAGAGTCCAGTAGAGGGCTCCACCTGTGCTTATAGGGCTAGGGTTACAATACGTAACCCTCCGTTTTGACACATGGTGAGAAAACAGTTGGTTAGGTTAAAGATGGTACTGAAAGCTACAGCTTGGCCTAAACATTGTAATATATGTACAGTAAAGCAGAAAGAAAGACATGACATGAATATTACATACTAAAATAGTTTATAGAAAAATAAAAACTCGCCCAGGATAAAACATAAATGCTTTGTCCTATTTAGAACATGGGGTAATTTAGGACATCAGCCTCTTGTGGCAAAATACATTATTACAACAACAAACACTCGATAGTGACAAAAATTCACCCACCCAAACTTTTTTTCCCAATCAGCTTTAAAAGATGAAAAAAAAGGAATCTTATAAATCTTTTTTTTTCCCCAAAGCGTATCCATACAGTACCTTCCTCAATTACTGGTGTAAAATATAGGTGTAATAACTAAAAGTTATTTTTGTTCTCCTGCAGGCTTTTAATATATTTTACATGAATATATCTAACCCTGTGTGATCCAAGACACTCAGCCCTGCCTTTGACAGCAGAGAACATTCCGATTACCTCAAAGAAGTGAGGCAGGTCTCAAGAGGACTTAAAAAGCAAAGGATTTTGAAGTTGAAAGGGTATAACTGCTAGAGATTGCTTGCAAATGAAGATAAAAGTTAAAATGATAGCCATTAATGTGTGATGCCTTGCCCTTTGGGGTGGTATTAAAGACAGATACAAAGTAGCAGTACATTTTTACACTTATCAAAGATAGCTGGAAGCTCTCCTAAAGTGATCATGTATTTAACCGATGAAAGACAAAGATGTTTTCCACATATCTTTGCTAGACAGTTATAAGATAGTTCAGCATTTCAATGCTGAAGGCAAGTTTGAATTATGCATTTGTTACTCAAAACCAGTGAGTGTAATAACAGCTTGTCATGCAAGACAAAAGGATTTGTAATGCCCCAAAAGTCCTTTGTTTATCCTTTCAAATGTTTCCCGTCTTATTCCAAATCCAATTCAGATACACTTGTAATACATGTTTGAACCAATATAGAACACTGTTTTCTGTGCAGAATCTTCACTGTTGTTGAACAAATCAGTAATTGTGAATCAGAGCTCCCCTCGCTGGTGGCTGACAGTGCCGACATTCAAATGTCAACCCCAGGAGGTCACACAGTGTGCACAGCGCAGACTGAAAGTTTCTCTGTGTACATGAACTGAACTTTCAGGTGCATCCAGGACACTGCTGCTCATAACGCTAGAAGTTATTGCATTGCTCCTGAGTGACCTCAGTTGAGCCTTTCAATATATGAAGCCGGTCAGACAATTGCTGGATTAAAGAGTTTAATCAATTCAGGATAAAACTACAAAAATAAGTAATAAACATGTTCTCCGGCCACAAAAAAAAGGTTAAATCAAAGAATTCCTGACATTTAAAAATAGACTTTGTTAAAACTGATAAATCACCTGTGTGAATGGGGTATCTGGGTACGGGAAGGAACTTTATTTATGGTGTCAGCTCTGCCATGGCATCTGTGGATGAATATCTCTCGGAACAACCATCAAAATTCTGATGTGACCTCCCCACGAGATTTAACACACAAATGTATAATTTTCTCCTACTAGGGATCTAACAATAACATAAGGAGTTGGGTGACTTAAAGTGGCCTGGGATTAAAGGGGGGTTGTTGTCGACACCATTATTGGCACATTGCTATTAGCTCCTCTTGGTTAGGATTACTTAATTGTTCCTAGTTCATTCTGTTTTTTCCAAGTGCCGAGTAATCTTTTGTTTTCCAACCATTCGTCTGCAGCCTTAACTCTGTTGTGCTGGAAAACAGCAGGTGTTTAACATTACCTTCGTCCTTCATAAGCCCTAAAAGCATCCACACAGCAGCACGAAGCCTGCCACTATAGACTTTATGGTTGGCATGGCGAATTTCCAATGCTCCACAGTGTTCACCAAGCTTAGCTTAGAGGTTATGTTTTCGGTTGGGTTTGTCTGTATGTCAACACGATTACCGAAAAACTACTTTCCTGATCTGTATGAAACTTAGTGGAAAATTGAAGCGTGAGCCAAGGAATAAACACATTTAATGGTCGAAGTTGATCGGGAACATGGGCAGATACAAACAATTGTTCTCTTTAATTACCATGAGATAGGGAATGTTTCCTTGGTGGAGTTCTGCTCTCTCAGGATGCCCTTTTAGTCCTGCTTATTTCTCTCACAACTTTCTGATGACAGCTATCAGAGATGTTGCTATTGCCTTTGCCATACACCCATGGAACACTGTGCATCCTTTAGAGCTGCCACATGCCCCATGACCATTATAAGAGATGGATAAAGGCACTTTGGTACTAGGCACCATTTGGACGGCAATTAATGAAAACAAATACCAATGACCGAGCGTAAGAAGCATCTTCAATTATCATCCTGCCATATCCCTGAGCCCCCACCACATCCACAACTCCCTCTCTGTTTACTACAGGAACCCTTTTAATTGTATCTATCAATTTCACTTTAGCCGCGTTCACACCAGAGTACTTTTCCCCGTACTTTTCCCCTTTAGTTCCGTTAGTACCCCGTTAGTACCCCTTATGTTGCGTTCACAATGTGACAGTGTGACAGTTGATTGGCTGGGCGAATATCAAACCACGCCCCGTAAAACTCTGAAAAGTTTTGTGAAGCCGCCATTGTATTTGTGGCATTAGCATTAGCCCCGCACAACGGAGAGAGAATAACTTATGGCAACACAAAAAAAAAACATGGTGAGCGGTGGAGTGATGAGGAGATGTCGGCGTTCTGGCGATTTACTCGAAAGGCTTCAGTAGAAGCTGCTGGGAGTCCCAGCAGCTTGGTTATGGCTAGAAAGGATCCGTCTTGTATAAAACTCGCGAGAGTTTGCAAGTCACGTGGCTGAATGTTTACGTTTGGCAGGAAGCCTTTCAGTTACGATCGTTAACATCAGTGGGCCACAGCAAATGATGGTGAGAAGCTAAACTATCTATTAATTATGTCAATTACAGGGAGTGCGATTGTTGAAATAGGGTGTTAGCGGTCTTGCTGTTCAAAGAAGAATGACAACACTGTAGATCACCAACACTATGGTTTATTTTTTATTCACAGGCAAGTCAACGTTGTCGCAGTAAAAGTCCCAAGATAGCTCCTGGTGTAATGAAATGTTCCCTTTCAGTGTTTTACTATTATGTCTGATGTTTCTCTATTAATATTGCTCCTGCATTAATGTGTATGTTGCATCATGTTACTGCTGTAGATGTGTTTCCGAGCCGCTCCGATTACAACGAGAGTTACAACGAGAACGTGACGTCATATTTACACAAGACAGATCCTTTCTAACCATAACCCAGCACCAGTCCCCAACTCCGGGGACTTCCGGCCGGGAATTCGGGCGGCAGTATAGAGTGGCGAAGTCCCTCCCCTTCCGGTGGACCTCCATTGGACCTTATTTCGGAAAAAATATGTATTGAAGTCAATGGAGAGAGAAAGATTATCTTTCGATCCCGTTTGAATTGTGCCACGAATTACACATTTGTATTAGCCTTAACATGAAGTAACATCAAGTAACCCAAAATGTTAAACAGTAAGAGTAGTAGTCATATTTCGTGAACCCTTTGAAGAGTACTGTCACACCGGTGTGATCATTCTATAATACACCATTTAAGCATGGGGGAATAAATGCTAACGCTAACGCTACATTAGCACCGGCGATCTGTTCTACTTCATGCTATCTGCACAAATGGTTGACATTAAACATTAAAAAGATCAGCCAGTTCAGAGAGAATCATAGGAAGGCAGGCAGGCAGCTTTGCATGACATTCTTCTGGACGTGTTTCATTGTGCTGATAGTGAGGGTAGTCAATCACTTTTTTGACAAGACACTAGTGTCGGCCTGGCCTCGGCCATCTTGGTGACGTGTGTTGTTGTGAGAGTCTGCGAGACCAGAGATGTAGTTCATTCAGCGTTTCACACAAAAAAATGTGTTACTTCACAATTTTAAAACACATTTTTTTTTTTTGACTGGCAAAATTATCTTTTAAATTGACAAACATCATATGTGGCACAATTAAAACGGGATCGAAAGATAATCTTTCTCTCTCTCCATTGACTTCAATACATATTTTTTCCGAAATAAGGTCCCATGGAGGTCCACCGGAAGGGGAGGTACTTCACCACTCTATACGCCGTGAAGTTGTTTGCAGCCTGCCAGTAAACCCAAAGCAGAAGAAGATGAAGTGATGTCAGCGGCTCATTTGCGTAATCTTCCCTCAGGGAAAAGTACTCCGGTGTGAACGCGATTGGCACTTATGGCGCGTTTCCACTGCAGCGGGTAGCTCGCTTTAAGCGTGCCGTGCCGTGCGGGGCCCGTTTTGTTCAGCCGGATAATCTCCACATGTCTACCCTACTTTTATAATTTTCGAATCATAAATCTAATCGATAGATTATAAAAGGGTTTTAGGACGCGGCACTGCAGCCAACTCCCTGTCACTCCTTTAACTCCTCCGGTGACTTTCTTTTATTAGAAGACTGTTTTTTGGCCGGCGCTTGGCCGGTTACCGCTCGTATTAAAAACATTTTGGCGAATGGTTAGGTGGCGCGATAGTCTGTAGTGAAGAAGGAGCGCCCTCCCGCTCACGGGAGCCTGCTCGCGTTTGCTGCGGAGCACATCGCGAGCAGCAAACAGCTGTTTGCTTTTCCCCCCAACAACGACAACCGACTCACGAAACGCTATGTTGTAGCGTTGATAAACGAAACAATTTAACTAAATTGCTAGTCAAAATACCAATACCACAGGACATTTTTTTTTACTTTTGACAGGGGCACAAAGGCCACTTTGGCCGTGAATTGCATTTTTTTTAACAGGGCATCACGGCCAAAGTGCGGGGCAACGACGGCCATGGCCGTCGTGAAATTCCCACCCTGGCGGGGCTACTTTTTCACCTTTTTTCTGGCCCGACTAAATCATGGTTCTAGGGCCAGGAACAACCAGGCTGAGTCGGGCTGAGTATGCTAAACTAGAGAGAGAATCGCTGGCAAGGGGGCTACAACTACAACAAGATGAACATATTTGACCGTGATTTAATTGTGATACACGTTTCAAAATGATGCCGAAGTAACAACATGCTGATACCGGTTAGTAAAAACCATGAATTAATGCTTTGACAAGTCTGCAGACAGACAGCAGGCGAAAAACCCTTTTAAAATGCGTATTTTCTAAATGTAGCTTGGCTAAGCTAACGTTATATATGCTCCGACCGTCCACACTCACAACAACGGCCTATACAGACATAAATAAACCAGCGACTGTATTCGCCATGACACAGGCAGTCTGTGGTTTGTACTTGTTTAACTTTTGTCTAGTTTCTGAACAGATATGAAGAGCTGTGAGCTCTGAGTGCTAAGAGCTAACGTCTGTGTTGTTTTTTGGGGCGGTCATTGAAGATGACGTCACGGCTCCGCCTACACTGCGTTACTATAGTAACTACCCCAGTTCCTAAACTGTAGCGCAGCATTAAAGTGAGCCGGGCCGCGTCTATCGTTTTTCCAACCCAGTTTAGATCCCACTTCCGCATTACGCAAGCATCGACGCAGCGTTACGTCACAGCATCAACCTGGCGTTACATCCCTATGGTTACATCACTGCCTCACGCGGCACACCCGCGAAATCTGAATCTGACAAGCGAAATACCGTCCTTTTAAACGCTGCATAATATACAATATAATAGTGCTTCTTTGTCAATATGACTGACGACCACACTTATGCAGTGCTGAGGAATGTTAATTCATCATTTAATATTAATTCCTGATGGATATAAGAGGGATACATTAGCAAACATCTATATTCAATATTCTGCACTTACACTTGCCGGGCCCGGCGCCACGAGGGGGCAAAAGGGGCCATTGCCCCCTCAGTTGTATTCTTAGCCCCCTCACTTTGAGCATCATTCATTCATCAAAAAGTACAATAAATGTCACAATTATTAAATAACTTTAAATAATTATTTTCCCCAACACACTATACTTTATTACTATGTTTATATCAGATGTGTGGGTCAAGCAACGTGTAAAAAAGCCTCAACCCCACTTGTGAGCTTGTAGTCTTAATGCTAGTGTGTGTGCTTAGCTGTAAACACAGTCGGATGGGTGGCCAAAACGTCCCCGTTTTTGGTGGCTGGTACCCGGTTGAAACTCCCGAAGATGTTCCCTATTTTTGAACGTGCGTTAAAAAAAATAGAGCAAGGTGAAATCAAATGTTATATGTCAGTAAAAACAGAGTAACAGTGTTGTGCCTGTTTGTAGCGTTAGCATATTTCTTCTTCTTCTTCTTCTTCTTCTTCTTCTTCTTCTTCTTCTTCTTCTTCTTCTTCTTCTTCTTCTTCTTCTTCTTTTTTTTTCTTTGATGGCGAATCGCTTCCACTTGGAGCATATATCGCCACCTACTGTTGATTTATTAAATGTTTATATTAAATCCTTGCCCTCAGACATGCCTCAGACCAGTGTTTTTGAGGAACTTGAAGATCAGCTTGTTTACTTAATTTACTCTTTGTCTGTTATAATCCGGGCAGCTAAAAAATACATGATGTAATTTTTATCCCCAATTTTCGGCGTCCCCGATGGGTTGATGCTCCCTTAGCATTCGCCTATACTGCCTATGCCAAGGGCCGGCCCTGGTGAAAACAATATGACATCAACAAAAAATAAGACAGACAACTACAGATAGCACCACACATGATGGTTACTTGTTATTATTTAGGGCTGCCTGTATGGATCAGGTTTTTGCCAATGCGAGCCCTTTTACTAGAATAATAATATGTTATGTATTATATCAACCGTATTGGTACAATGAGCGACATCGAGTGACGGATTTTGGAACATTGATTTGATTTTTCTCATGGCAAACCAGGGGACTATATTTTTATTTTTAATCTGAGTCTGTCCATTTGGTGTAGTGTTTGATCCAATATTGCATTTGGTTTATATATTAGTCACTTTCTTATGAAATGCCAGGTTTTAGGCCTTGGTTTGAACATTCAATCCTGAAAATAAAAAATCAACCAGATTAATGTTTCTTTAATCCTGACTAGAGGTAAGTAAATCTGTATAGGAAGACGAGTTAAGGGATAGAGGAGAAAAGGTTATGGTATAATTACAGAGCCTGTCCATTTATAAATTGAGGAAATCAATGTTAGTCTGTTAACCAAAGTGCAGCCATCTATCCATCAACTATCTACTATCTATTATTAAAGATCAGAGGAAAAGAACAGAACGAGAGGGGTAAATCCGGAATAAAAATAAAGAAGCAAAGAGATTGTAGAGCAGTGAGAAGGAAAAAAGCTCGGTGTGTCAATTAATTTCATTGCCAGTATTTTTCGTTGTTGTGAAAAAAAAATCGCCCCCTCTGATTTTTTAACAGCCCCCTCAGTAATTTCATCCTGGAGCCGGGCCTGACACCTGCTGATAAGATATTTAAAACGTTTTAAACGACATTTGAGGATACACACAGGCTATTCTGATAAGATATTTAAAACGTCTTTTGTTTGTCCTGAAAACGACATTTGAGGATACACAGGGTATTTATAGATGATAAAACACCAGTAATACAATCTCAGGACTCTTCGATATGGCTTTGATTATAGGATCGTTTACTTTCAGCCAACAAATCTTTTGAAAAGACAAAAACCAACTATTCAATATCCTGCTTTACCGTGACCGCTAAACTGCCGAAGATTAAGTCTATGACGCTATCGCGTAGAGCTACGTCGATCCTTGCGTAATGCGGAAGTGGGCGTGGTTAAATCTAAACTGGGTTGGAAAAACGATAGACGCAGCCGGGCCTAATAAGGCCTAACCAAACCGAGCGAGGCCTGCAGTGGAAACACGCCATTAGTGCCCTGGGGTAATAAATGCCGGGGCACTAAGTGCCGGCACTAAGTACTGCAAAGTACGCGGTGTGACACTTGATTATTTGCTAATTTGGTTTTTAATTTACCAGAACTCCTTTTAGTCTGTTAGGCCAGCTTCACATTGGTGCAAGTGACAGCTTGCTTGTGATCCAGATGTTGATTTATACCGGAAGGGAAATCATGAATTTATAATTATACACTTCGAACATCAATTTGGATGATTGCTGTGACTCTGGGGGATTCAAAGAGACTTGTCAGCTTTTCTCTGAAGCACAACAGCCTGGTTACATTTTCTTCTGCATCTGTATCATCCATTCATTTATTCATAGGAAAAGAAAGAGACATATTTGGACTCTTTGTATGTTTTGATTTGTTTTTATGATTAATAATATCAGATGAAAGTGTGTGTAGCTACATCTTAAGGATGTCCCTCTGCTCACTGTAATATATACAGCTGTGTCTCCTGTTTAAATATACTTTTAATTTGCATATGTCTTTAAAAGTGCAGGAAAAAATGTCGATCCACCTAGCCATCTTAGAAAAACATCTTAAATGAGATGCTTCCTTTCACAGTCAAATTCTGAACAGCTGTTTCATGCATTTATTTCGAGAAGAGTACATAATGTGCCTTTTGCTGGAGTGACAACAATGTTTTTTAAGTAACCAGAGTAAGAAAAGGCTACGAATAACTCAAACCAAAGGGTTTGTAATCTTCTCCCCTATTTTAACGTTCTTTAATTTGCTCCCTTTAACACAAATAATTGATTTGTTGTAGTTCCTTCGTCCTTCATTGACATGCTCACTGCTAAGTGATTACACATCGTACATTACCCTTAGATCACCCAGGAAAAAGGTCTCCTGAGCTAATGTGCCTCCAGTCATTATGCTCCTATTCTCTTAAATCTATCAACTAAGGTCTTCTTTTAAAAGCAAACTAAAAACAAACCTTACATCACAAGGTTTTGGTGTTTTGTTGACTTGTAAACCTTTATGAGATAATTATAATTATAATTATTATAATTATTGTTGTTTTTTTGTTTCCTAATAGTTTCCTATCTTATACATTTTCATGTAATACCATCTCATTTATGTTATTTTTTTCAAATATATATATAATGTTACCCTTCATGTAAAATACGATTGTAGTATGCACACCTTGACATATGGGAAGATGATTACGAGAGAACTTGTGTACAACTTAGTTTACAAAGATGAAATGTTATTGCAAAAAATATGCGGATTATGAACTAAAATGTGTGTGAACAGAAGAATTTATATAATAGCAAACAAAAAACATTTATATTTTGTGTAACGGCAAGAGGGGTGGGAATGGGGGCGTGTTAAGTGGGCAAGGGACTCCCTGCCCTTCATTTTCATTTTCTATATTTACATTAGTATAATTTGTATCTGTATATTTGTCTCATATTGTCAAGGTGACTGAAAATGTCATAAATGTCATAAAAAGTTGTCCAGAAAAAGAAAAAAAGAAATGTATGATCTTTAGCCTATTTTTTTGTTAATTATTTTATAAATAAACTTGACTTGTTGATAGGATAACCTGTCTTTGATCCAGGATTTCTATCCATGTGCCTCCTTATCCTCATTAATGCTCTTTAGATATAATAGTAAGGTATTTATTTTTGCTTTTACACCAGCCACTCATCATGACATAACAAACCATTTTTGAAAAAACACAAGCAAGTAAATGCGTGAAGTGCCAATGCACCAAAAATATGTTAAAACAACTCTACAAGAGCTCAAGACTCACCTTTAAGAGCATGGGTGTTATCCTTCTTTGGCCTCCAACTTGAGTTGAGTTTTGTTTTTGTTTTGCAGCTGGTTTAGGGCTCCCACAAGTGGCCGGCTCTTGGGATATGCTGCATTTGGGAACAAAGTAAACAGCACTTTATTCAACTGCATTTAAAATAAACATTATTACCAAGTGTGTTTTCTTTAGTCAGAACACGTTTATAATTACGTGAACAGTAATGTGTGCACAGTGCAGTTAATGTGCCCAAACAACTGTTAAAAATTATTTAAACAACGTTAAACCTCTACAAATACTACTTAGCCCATCTGGACTGAAAATGTATACAATGCGTTTGATTAATATATATATATATAATATGCTGTTAAACCGAAGCAATCCCACATACTGTCAGCAAATTAATTGTGTTCGTGTGTTGCTTGTACAAAATCATTGCAAACTGTGAGAAAAAAATACTGGGCTGGTGACAAACCAGGTTAGAATTAAACATAATACAGAACACGAACATGATTTAATTGACTTTACACATATGTCCAAAATACCATCAGGAACTAATAGCTTAGTGTTCATGTGATATTGAAAAACTAACATGATTTCAGAATCTGCTACAGAACTCACTTTGATACAAATACATTAACCAACACTGCCGCTGTGTGGTGTAACAGAGTATTGCCATTTAAAAAAGCTAGGAACCATTGTACTAATCGGTGTTTCTGCTCGGAATGTAACATAGGATGGTTAAAGACCTTTATATATACAGTCTATCTATGTTAAAGACGTGAACATTAAAAGCGATTGCATTAACACATAACATAATCCCATAATTAGGGTCGTATTTGCTCACAGATTATTCAATGGTTACTGTTAATATGCCTGCTGTGTTTCCAGTGCCAGTTATTGCATGTTAACTTTTCCATCTACGACACTGGCAAGGCTTCGGTTAAACTGAGGAGTGAGAACTCTTTTCCTTACCTTCTCTATCGTGTGAGTACATATATGTATCATAACATTTCGCCTGTGAAACCTTTTTAAAAATACAGATTTATGACATGCAAGTCAACGCTAGCCGTTTAGCATGGTAAACATTGTTTGTGGTTCAAGAAGTATCGTTAAATAGTAAATTGCAGTATTAGCAAATGCTACTTTTTTTACGCGGCGTAACACATATACTCTTTTTTTTGTTCTCCTTGTAGGTGAAAGACTATGAGTAAAGAGTCCAGAATGAGGGCAACAGTAAACCAGAAGCTGACCGAGATGGGAGAACGAGAAAGGTGCGAGAAAACCAGAGATAGCTTTGGTTGAACAAGTAGTACATATTATTTAACAACGTTAGCTTAATAGCAGTAAACGTATAGCATATTCATTTTATGAATGCATCTTTACGTACGAGCGTCAGTCTTTGTGAAGTAAAGCTAAACATGTTTTCTGTAACTTATTATTGTAAATTATTGGCTGTCATTACAGGCATAGCATAGGCTACTCTATTTTATTAAATACTTCACACAATATTAGTTACATATTTGCTATAGAACACTAACACTGTGTTGTTAAGAGTTACTTTAAAATACTTTAAATTCATTGCGTCCATTTTTGTTAAAGGAAATTAATCTCAGGAATTGGGTGCAACAACATTAACATTAACATTAACCTTTCTGTTGGTCGCTTGTTAGCAGACCCTTCACGCGATGGCAGAGTACAGGCAGGGCCCATAGTGTAGCCCTATAGTTGAAATCTACTACCCACAAATACACATATGGACATGGGTTACTATTTTAAACACATTTTAAATGTATTTAGGAACCTATCCATGTGATTTTAAGTGGGGGTGGACCTCAAATCGTCTAGGGGGGTCCGGGGGCATACTCCCCCGGTACGGTTTTTCAAATTTTGGAGTTAAATGCATCAATCTGGTGCATTTTGAGGGGAAAATAAAGAGACTGGATCTATGGGAACACCTATATGAAACAGAACTGTATACATTTCAATAATCATAAAATCATGGCCATAACCAATAACATCCCATTTCCAATATGAAAAAACACTGAAAGTTGTTTATTTATTTATTTTTGGTTCATTTATAGTTGTGAGTGTGTCTGGGCTCCTGAATCAGCCTCTCCTGTCTCCCCCCCTCTCCTTAAAAAAAAACGTAAATGCGAAATATACTTGGGCGGCTGTTAATATACCTGGGCGGCCCGCCCAAGTATAGTCTATGTGTGGGAAACCCTGAATCTATCGATCATACATTTATTGATTAGATTTATGATTAGAAAATTATAAAAGTAGGGTAGACATGTGGATATTATCCGGCTGAACAAAACGTGATCTGTCTCTTCAATTTGTGTATTGCTTTTTTCCAAAATCCTATGGAGGAATTGCATTGGTTTTTGTCGAAGGAACCGGAAGTGGTAAAATGCTAACTTACTTCCGGGTTTTTGGACGTGTCACTGTGGCACTCTATGTACATTTTATATTCTTAACACATGAGTTAGGTTAGAGAGGTTATAAGGCAGAAATTCACCTGTTATATGTTCAACATGTCATGAAAATGGCATAGTAACAACAGACAGAATGGCACATCAGGGTCAAAATAACCAACGTTGTCATCAAGATGAGTAACTTGTCAGGTGTTATTAATAACACTGATTAGCATAGGATAGAAACAGGCCTGCTATAACCTCATTAACATGTGTCTGCATCTTATTGAAAGACTGAAGGAGTTACTGAGGGCTAAGCTAACTGAGTGTGGATGGAAGGACCAGATGAAAGCTCACTGCAAAGGTAAAAACGACAACATGCCATCATAATGTGCACTTTAAAGTTCCAGTTTGAGGTAGATTAAGACACATTTCAGACAGCCTAAATTCTATATTATTACTGTAAAAGCATGTGCTTTAATAGTCAAACAACACACCGTTTATAGCAGATACTTTGACTTGCCATCATAGGAAGAGACCTGTGCCCTGTACTACGAAGCAGGATTTGCGGTTAGCAAGGTAACTTCAGGGTTAACTCTGGGTTTCTGGTCCTGCAACGCTGGTTCACTTCTTATCAGGGTAGATCTCCATGTTAACTTATCCGGAGCAGAGACGGCCGGCAAATATCACCGACTGTGTGAACGTGAAAATTAATAGAATATCACCTCCCATCTTCAGAGTAATCTGACTATTATAACATTAGCGTTAAGAAAGCTTACTTAAATATCTGCCACAACATAAGTAACCGGATCAGAGTAACATTATGTACAGTCAAGGGGGCTACAACTACAACAAGATGAACATATTTGACCGTGATTTAATTGTAATACATGTTTCAAAATGATGCCGAAGTAACAACATACTGATAACGGTTAGTAAAAACCATGAATTAATGCTTTGACAAGTCTGCAGACAGACGGAGGGCGAAAAACCTTTTAAAATACGTGTTGTCTAAATGGAGATCGGCTAAGCTAACGCAATATACAGTTGCAAGAAAAAGTATGTGAACCCTTTGGAATTACCTGGATTTCTGCATAAGTTGGTCATAAAATGTGTTCTGATCTTCATCTAAGTCACAACAATAGACAAACACAGTCTGCTTAAACTAATACCACACAAACAATTATATGTTTTCATGTTTTTATTGAACACACCATGTAAACATTCACAGTGCAGGGTGGAAAAAGTATGTGAACCCCTCGGCTAAAGACTTCTTCAAGAGCTAATTGGAGTCAGGAATCAGCCAACCTGGAGTCCAATCAATGAGACGAGATTGGAGGTGTTGGTTAAAGCTGCCCTGCCCTATAAAAAATACACCAGTTTTGAATGTGCTATTCTTAAGAAGCATTGCCAGATGTGAACCATGCCTCGCACAAAAGAGCTCTCAGAAGACCTACGATTAAGAATTGTTGACTTGCATAAAGCTGGAAAGGGTTACAAAAGTATCTCTGAAAGCCTTGATGTTCATCAGTCCACAGTAAGACAAATTGTCTCTAAATGGAGAAAGTTCAGCACTGTTGCTACTCTCTCTAGGAGTGGCCGTCCTGTAAAGATGACTGCAAGAGCACAGCGCAGAATGCTCAATGAGGTGAAGAAGAATCCTAGAGTGTCAGCTAGAGACTTAAAGAAATCTCTGGCGCATGCTAACATCTCTGTTGACGAATCTACGATACGTAAAACACTGAACAAGAATGGAGTTCATGGGAGGACACCACGGAGGAAGCCACTGCTGTCCAGAAAAAACATTGCTGCACGTTTGAAGTTTGCAAACGAGTACCTGGATGTTCCACAGCACTACTGGCAACATATTCTGTGGACGGATGAAACCAAAGTTGAGTTGTTTGGAAGGAACACACAACGCTCTGTGTGGAGAATCCAAAGGGTTCACATACTTTTTCTTGCAACTGTATGCTCCGACGGTCCACACTCACAACAACGGCCTATACAGACATAAATAAACCATGACACAGTTAGTTTGTACTTGTTTAACTTTTGTCTAGTTTCTGAACAGATATGAGGAGCTGTGAGCTTGAGTGCTAACAGCTAACGATGTTGTTTTTCTGGGGCGCTCATTGAAGATGACGTCACGGCTCCGCCTACACTGCGTTACTATAGTAACTACCCCAGTTCCTAAACTGTAATGGAAGCGCAGCATTAAAGTGAGCCGGGCCTAATAAGGCCTAACAAAACCGTACTATGTCGAGCGAGGCCTGCGGTGGAAATGTGCCATTACAGTGTCACATACTGTGGCAGAAGTATTATTTTAAGCAACACATTAAGTTGACGAAACACTCGAGTCAAATGTAATTAAAGTCAGATCGTGTCTTAGACGGGGCAGTGATATCATAAAACTGTTTATGTACGAGTTCTAACACTTTTTTTTTACCAGCTGTATTCACCTTGCAGCCTATGTTGCTTTTATCCTGGATAAAGTGTTTAAGTCATGGATGTTTAAAGTTTAACTTCTTCATATTTGTCTAACATGATAGTTTACTTTTCATTCAGGAAGTATGACGCTGCGCTCTCAGTACGCTTCTCCATGTTTGTGATTGGTCAAATGTTGCTAACCCCGCCCCTTTCACATGAACGTGCTCTCAGCTGGACAGAGAAACCCTGAGTTGATAACCAGCGTCGTAGGACCGCTTGGCGAGATCGCGTTTGTTAGGGTTAGTTAAGCCAGATAACTCAAACATATCCAGGGTATGTTGAACTGGCTTCGTAGTACAGGGCACAGGTGTTACTAATTAGCTGCTAAATGGAATTCAGCCATTAATCATGTTATCGTTTGCACCTGTGCGCTTCCCACAGTAACATGTCATAATGACTCATGTGAAGAATGCATGTTGGGCTATATAATGTCTTAAATTGTTTCCATTCCTAAAGTATTCTGTGCAGACTGCTTCAAAATAATGTTGGTCAAATATTGTCTATTTTTATTTTCAGAAGTAATCAAAGAAAAGGGCTTGGAGCATGTGACTGTGGAGGACCTTGTGGTAGAGATCACTCCAAAAGGACGAGGTATCTATATATTATATATGTATTTGGAAGAACAGATACAACACGTTCACAGCTTTTATTGCTGTGCCTAACATGTCTTTTAGAAATTACACTTAAAAGACATGTTAGGTTCATGCTTTCTTTGCATTTGTGTTAATTTGCAAGCAGTAAAACCGTACTTTTAGGCTTTTACTTTAATTCCCTCATTGACATAAACAATTAGTGCATCCATCATAGATACACAGAGATGCCACTTATTTCACCCACAGCAGCCTCAGTTGGCTCATTGGTCATTGATATTATTTCTCTCTCTTTTGCAGCTTTGGTGCCGGACAGCGTCAAAAAAGAGCTACTCCACAGGATAAGAGCCTTCTTAGCTCAGCATGCCACATAATTTAGATTTTTTACTTTTCCATTGACCATTTGTCTTTTTATCATAATACAGAATATTTTGTATGGATTGAATTACTTGAATCTCAAAGATTTGTTTTTGTTGTATTGCATTTCAGAGGCTCGCTGACACACACTTGGCACACACTTGTTTGGTTTTACTAAACACTTATCACAAACAGTTTGTGTTAATGCTCTACATGTACATGTCTAGTTGTCCTTTGTATAAGAGATATGCTGTATAAATAAAGTTTTTGAATTACTAAACATTCATTTGAAATGTAATAAAACATGCAGTATAATAGTAACAATACAAATAAAATAAACAAGTTATATGAATATTCATAGCATTAGAATTTGAGCTTTTTACTACCCCAACTTCATTCTTATATCTAATATTTTTAGCAGTTTTGGTTGAATTGTTGTATTGTATCTTTAAGGTGTTATTGCAGATTGTATGCAACATGAAATAAATGCTTAACAATAATACCACAGATGTAATAATAATAGCTTTATTTTGTTAGTGCTTTTTACAGGTGCTCAAAGTCGCTTTACAGAGATAGTGAAAGTAAAAGAACAGATTAATTTAGTTAAAGTCAAATTAAAATCAAGCGATACAAAAACAATCACACATTAAAAGCCAGAATGAAGAGGTGAGTTTTTGTACGTTTTTTGAAAGTGGTGAGGTTGATGGGATGGGGGAGTGAGTTCCAGAGGGAGGGGGCAGCGACGGAGAAGGCTCTGTCCCCCCAGGTCCGGTGATTGATGCGGGTGGGGATGGACAGGAGGTTGGCTTCTGATGAGCGGAGGCAGTGGGAAGGGGCGTGGTGGTGCAGCAGGTCTGTGAGTTAGGGGGGGGCCTGATTGTTGAGGGCTTTGTGCGTTATAAGCAGGACTTTGAAGTCGATTATTTGACGGATGGGGAGCCAGTGGAGGTTCTGGAGGACGGGAGTGATGTGGTCTCGGGAGCGGGTGTGGGTGAGGAGGCAGGCAGCAGAGTTCTGGATATGTTGGAGTTTATTGAGGAGGTTGGATGGTATGCCGTAGAGCAGGGGTCCCCACACTTTTTCCTGAGGGCCACATAACTTTTCCCTTCTCTGATGGGGGCCGGGGTCAGTTTGTAACAGAAAAAGTGTGACGATCGCAGGGGTGCCTAAACCTAAACATTTATTGTTTTCTAGAAAGCCACACAACCAAATATTAATAACCCTCTCTGGGATCTTCACAGAAAAAGTCAGGAAATAAATAACACTTTTCATGTGTGAAAAGGTTTGCTCGCAGATATACGTGCTGCCAAAAAGTGTAAACATCTTCATCACGTGTTTTTTTATGTTAGGGTACGTGTCGTTTGGGAGGGCGGCATAGAAGTCAATGAGACTGTTGGGCTTGAATGCGTCTTTCAGAACATCACAGTTCTGTAACTCGGCCAACTCAAACTGATAAGAAGGCTGGGCTTCATCGATGTCGGCAAGAAAGGGGTTCTGGAAAAGACGGATTTCTTTTGCATTAACATGTAGTATCCGGAATCGCACACCGAACTCCGCCTTCAGCATTTCCAGTGCTTCCACACACTTTTCAGCTGGGAACGGGACCGCTGGGTTCTCTGCAGAGAGGTTTTGGGTAGCAGGGAGATGGATGAAGTTGTGCTTTTTCACTTGTTCCAAAAGCAGCGCAAGTTTCACCTCAAATGCTTTTATGTGAGAATACATGTCGCAAATGAGTTTCCCTGGCCTTGTAGCTGCAAGTTAAGGCTGTTCAGCATTTCTGTCACGTCTGTTAAAAATGCGAGGTGCCATTTCCATTCTGGGTCGATCAGCTCTGGGACCGTTTTGTCTTTTGAATGAAGAAATGCGTTAATTTCGGGTAGCAGCTCGTAAAAACGCCTCAAAACTCTGCCCCGGCTCAACCATCGGACCTCTGTGTAGTACAGCACATCGCCGTGCGCAGACTCCAGTTCAGACAGGAATTGTTGGAACTGCCTGTGTTTAAGTCCCTTTGCTCTGATGAAGTTTATGCATGACACCACAACCTTCATGACAGAATCCCACTTCAACACTTTGCAGCACAGTGCTTGCTGGTGAATTAGGCAGTGGACTTGTAGCGGGGCGGTGAGACCCCGTTCTTCCATCTCCCGGTTCATGCGTCCTATTAGACCCCGAGACGCGCCCACCATACTAGGAGCCCCGTCAGTCGTGATGCTGGCAAGCTTTGACCAGTCTAGGTCCAACTCTTCCATGGTTTGGCATACTTTGCCGAAAATATCCTCCCCCGTTGTAGTCCCTTTGAGACTTCGGAGGGCTGCCAGCTCCTCGCACATCTCAAAGTGTGCGCTAACTCCACATCCGTGCTCTCATCCAGTGCTAAGGAAAAAAAGTCAAATTCTTTCGTCTTCTGCTGCAGCTGGGCATATACATTACCCCCGATTTCTTCAATGCGTCTGGTGATTGTACTCGCCGACAGACTCACGGTATTAAAGACATCTTTCTTCTCGGGACACACCTCTTCCGCGACAGCATTCAAACATTTCTTGACAAACTCTCCATCAGTGAAAGGTTTACCGCTGCTTGCTATCAGTTGAGCAACCTGAAAGCTGGCCCGAACGGATGACTGGTTCAGCTGAGCTTGACTGTATTCTGCTGATCTAACAGTCCACTTTTTAGCTTTGAGAGTTTGTCTGCTCGCCTTTGGCCTTGCAAGTTATCATACTTGTCTTTGTGACGGGATTCATAGTGTCGGCGCAGATTGTATTCTTTGAATACCGCCACCGCCTCTTGACAGATGAGACAAACAGCCTTTTCTTTGCATTGAACAAAAAAATAATCGTTTGACCACTGCAGGTTAAATACCCTGTATTCTGAATCAATTTTTCTCTTACCTAACCTTTTTGCCATTATTCCGTTCTATTTGACAGGGGCTAGTCTAGAGGCGCATTCACACTGCAGTACTTTTCTCACAAAGGTTCATGAGAACTCAGTACAGATCGCGTTCACACCGGAAAAAGTCCCTGGGGGAGGATTAGGCAAATGAAGCCGCTGACGTCACTTTTCTTCTTCTGCTTTGGGTTTACTGGCAGGCCGCAAACCACTTCAAGGCGTATACTGCCGCTCAAAGTCCCCGGCCGGAAGTCCCCGGAGTTGGGTACTGGCTTCAGTAGAAGCTGCTGGGAGTCCCAGCAGCTTCTACTGAAGCCTTCCGAGTAAATCACCAGAACGCCGACACCTCCTCATCTCCACCGCTCCCATGTTTTATTTTGTGTTGCCATAAGTTAGTCTCTCTGCATTTCTGCGCTGGGCTAATGCTAATAATGCTAATGCGAGGATAATAAAATGGCGGCTTGACAAAACTTTTTGGGAGTTTTACGGGGCGTAAAAAATATAGCTCTTTTCTCACAAGAGAGCCGCAAGAAAGTCCCTGCTCTCTCGCAGGGACTTTCGTGGGGGTAAAAAGGTTCTCATGAACTAATTTTAGTACCGGCTCTTTTTGGTGTGAAAGCGACAAAAGAGTTCTACTGAACTAAGTTCTCATGAACCTTTGTGGGAAAAGTACTGCGGTGTGAATGCGCCTTAGGATTCGCGTGGCCAGACTGAAAAAAAATCATAATGCGTCTCTGGTATTGTTCAGGGGGCCGGGCCAAATGTGGAGGCAGGCCTTAGTTTCGGGACCACTGCCGTAGAGGATGCTATTGCAGTAGTCGAGTCGTGAAGTGATAAATCCATGAATCAGGGTTTCAGCAGCAGAGGAGGAGAGTGATGGGCGGAGACGAGCAATGTTTTTGAGGTGGAAAAAGGCAGTCCTGGTGATGTGATTTATGTGGTGATTGAATTTGAGCTGACTGTCGAAGATGACTGAGGTTGCGGATGTGAGGGGGGAGATAGAGTGTAGCTGTCAATGGTGAAGTTGAAATTCTGTGAAAGAGATGATGAGCACATGCAAAGGTGGATGCACCAGGCAATGAAAAATGGTTGTCACATTGTTTCAAGTTCTCTGGTTTGTATTGTATGAAGTGAACTAGTGCATTTAAGTGTTCTACATGGAGAATCACCAGGCTGTGTGCAAAAAAACACCCCATAATTATGGAATGCTGTTTAAGCCAAAATTAAATAAATAATTAAATAAATATATATGCCTATGAAATACATTCTAAAATAAATAAATGAGGCAATATATATATAAATGTAAATATTTATTTATTTATTTCATGGGACTTTTATTTCATAATGCCACATTTATTTATTTCAAGGGACTTATATTTCATAATGCTACATTTATTTATTTCAAGGGACTTATATTTCATAATGCCACATTTATTTATTTCATGGGTCTTTTATTTCATAATGCCACATTTCCATTTCTTATATTCAAATGAACGGGGCGTGGTTAGCTCACAGATCCAGACCAAAGCAACTGCAGCATCACAACACTGACTGCTCAAGAAGAGGAAGAAAAAGAAGGAGAAGGACTACTGAATAAAAATAAGGCAAACTACTAAATGAAAATAAGGCGGGGCAGACAACATGGAAGACGTAGGTCTCCAAGATGCCATGCTATCCTTAGCAGATCAAATTGATCAACACGGTTTAACCCTAACCCAATATCAAGCCACGATTATTGTTTTTATTTTAAATTGTATAATGTCTGACTTTTTTTGCCGTCCGTGAGAAAAATAAATGGGGCTCAGAATACTGAAATCTGTATTTTTCAAATCTTTTTTTCCTTCTAATTTGTTATTCTTTTCAAGAAGACAAACTGGAAGAAATGCCACCGAAACTCATAAATAATCAGCAATTAAACAACATCTTCAATTTCTCTTCACACAACACGTTTCCTTGCAGTATCAATACTAATTCTGCTGACTTTTATATTTGATCCAATTGGTAGATAGGTAGCAGTGCACAGCTGATAGAAAGGGATATATTATTGATTTTCTTTGAATTAAAGAATGTAAATACTGAGTTGAGAGAATAGTCAGGGGTTTTGGGTGATGAGAGACACATCTATGGAATCAGAATTTCAATAGCTTACCATTAAATGACGGATATACCTTTCTGTCTGTGATGTTTTACAAATCAGATATTAATGTGTAGAAGTAAAACATGCCAAATAATATAGCAATATCCTTAAAATTATTTGAAAACATGAATAAAACTACACCTCTTCAGATGCTATACATATATAAGTTTCCTCCACTAATAATAAAAAGTATAATTTGTTGTGTTAATACTTTAAACTTGACAGTTTTTTAACCCACACCGCCTAGTGGTTAAAGCACGTTATTGCATTTTCTTTGTTGAATATGTTATATTTAATGGAAAAAATATTAAGAGTACATACATAGGGGGAAAGTAGAAGGTCAATGATAGAAATATAGAATATAAAATATCAAGAAGATACTGTAGTGATCTCTACAATAAAACAGTTTAGTGCCGGATGTACAAAGATATTAATAGGAAGATGTGCCAAACAGAAAGACTAATTAACCTTTATTTAAACACTAAAGAATACTTTAGGTCAGTGGTTCTCAAACTTTTTCTGTCAGGCCCCCCCTTTGGAGAAAAAAAAAGAAGTCAGGCCCCCCCAACACAAATATTCACGTAATGGGCCAAGTTAACATTTATTAAAATACATCAATATGAACGTGAGCATTCCACTTTGCTAGAACAGTGATAATAAAACAATGCTCCATAATTCTGTGTGGTCAAAATAATAAATACATAATACAATTGTGCAATCCCTTTGCTAGAACAATAAGTTATAATACTTTGCCACTTTGCAAAAAAATGAAAAGAAAGAAAATGCTGATATTTGGCCAAAAAGTGTGTCTTATCACAGTGAGCCTTTTTTGCACTGCACATATTGTTGGTTTTTTGTTAATTGTTCTCGCGTCCAGGAGGAAGTTAAAATAAGAGTAGTAGTCTCTGAAAAGGTTCAAATTGGTACTTTAATTAAGTAACGTGGTTTCGAAACAAACAGCGATAAGGGACAAGGGGTTGCAGGCTCAGTGGCGGCGCCAGAGATTTATTTTGGGGGTGCTGTGAGGTAGCTTGACGTTTCATACAGGGTGCTCAAACATTTAGGGTTTCCCATTAATGTACTGGTCGCTACAGTGGAATTTCCTACTGCAACAATCCCCTACACAGTGTACTCGCGACTGTTACAATGAAGCCTCGATAATCAGCTCACGGCAGGGGTAAAGTGCTATTTTTATAGATGGTGTGTGGACCTCACATAGGGGGGTCCGGGGGCATGCTCCCCCGGGAACATTTATTTTTTAATATTGAAGTTAAATGCATCAATCTCGTGTACTTTGAGAGCAAAATTAAGAAATCTCTGGATACATCTCTCAACACCATTTGAAACAGAACTGTAAACAGATTTACTTTCACCCTTTTAAACTTTATTCTTGTTTTAATGTCATATAGTATTTCAAACCTGTTTTTCATTTATTCTCTTATTTTTTATAACTATAATGATCATATAAACGTGTGCCTCGGAAATAATTGTTTACATTAATCGTGACCAAAACATTTGAGACCGACTGAGATAACTTAGACTAAAGTTAACTCTATCTATCTAAACACTCAGAGAGTCCTTTAGTTCACTGAGCCTCTCAGTCTGACAGGAGAGGACTCTCCTCCACCTTGTTGTTGAAAAAGCTCCTTATATCCGTTAGCGTAGATCGCTAGCACCAGAAGCTAACAACCACGATCTCCGGTACCGGTGCGCGCTCTCTCTCTCTCTCGCTCGCGCACGCACACAAAATGGCTCGTTCCACACACACACACACACACACACACACACACACACACACACACACACAGAGCCAAGCTTGAATTAAACACAGAGACCCAGACGTAATTGTACTGTTGTATCATATTATGTTCGATAATAAATGTTTGTGGAAGCGCGCCCCCCACTTTGAGAAACAATGCTTTAGGTTAAGGTCTTCTTTTAAATAAGAAAAAAGCTTTGGGGGTATCTACCAGAGGTGGGAGTAAGTCCTACATGTGCAAGTCATGAGCAAGTATCAAGTATTGACCTACAAGTATCAAGCAAGTCCCAAGTCACTATGGTGAGAGTCAAGCAAGTCAAGTCATACGAAATTCTGATGAATAAGCCCAGTTTCCGCATTTAAGAGTGATTATACAAATTACATTTATTGAAATTTGAACCAGAAGTTGAAGTCTCAAAGAATGTTTTAAATAAAAGGACATAAAACAAAAAGGTGGATAATAATAATAAAATATATTAAATGTATATGTAAAGACAGTGGGGGGGGGGGGGGGGTGTCTATAAGGTCCAGTTGTGATAGACACGGTTCGCCACTGGAAAACGGGATAAGACCTATGGACACCAGGCTGTCTCAATGATGCACACTGTTAATATGAGAGGAAAATAAATTTTTAGGAAATAAAAAATATGAAGTTAACAAATAAAACACAGCCCAGGGGGCAGTCTTGGATGGTAGGTTTTCCTACAAAGTTAACTCAGCCTCCGTTGATTTTCATATCAAATTAGCGTGTTAATAAAATAAACTATCATGGCTTATACTTGCATATCTAAACAGAATCATGAAAGCATGTTGGTAGAGTCAGGCACACAAGTCTGTTTGAGTGTGTCTGACTCTGCCAACATGCTCACGAACTGCTAGCTAAGTAGCTAACAGTCCCTGCTGTTAGGCTGCTCAGCTTGCATCGGTATGGATCTAAAGTTAGCAAAAGCTAACTTTCATAGCACAGCTTTTCTTTACTTCTCACTTAACACAATAAAGAAACAGACCGTATAGTACAGCACAAACAACACACATGATCAATACTTACATATATTTTCACTTGTAGTATTATAATAATTGAAATGCTGGTTCTTCTGGGGGTGTTCTATCAACCGCGGCTACCGCACCGCAGCTGCACTGTACAATCGCTGGAGGACTGGGCTGTCACTCAAAAACTGAGTAGCCAATGGGGACGCACCCCTGAAAGTCCCGCCCACCTGGGACGTTTGTGTCAGAATCTAAAACAAAAAATGAGGGAGCGCAAAATTATACATCCATGGCGCAAACGAGAGAGCTGCAGCGAGAGCAAAAGTCTGATCATTGAGAAAGAACCAAAGAGAACTGCAAACAAAAATATATGTTAAAACAAAGAGAAAATACTTATAGTTTACATGATTACACAAATGGGGCGAAGCCTGCGAGCTAGTTCAGGCAGTCAACTCGAGCACTTATGCTGCATTCATACATACATAACGCCCCCTGCCACTCTACAACCAACCAAACAGAGTCTCCTTAATATGCCGCTCTATTTAACCTGCCAGATCTCTCTCCATGCATTGCTTGCTGCTGCTGTTGCTGCAGCTACCTCTACGTCGCTGCTGCTTGCCTGCCCCACCACCACCCCAGCTTCCACCCCAGCTTCCACCTGTAGGCTCGGAGGTTAGTTATTTAATCATCACTCATCGTGCTATGTATATCTACAGTATGGAGTGATGATGCCGAGCCTAGTCGTCAAACTCAACTATATGCTGCTTCTAATAAACATGTTAAAGGAACACGTGAGTTGTCTGACTGAAATGATTTGTTTGCAACTTAGTTTTATTTTTGAAATTAAATGTATTTTGCTTGACTCAGTTTTTTTGTCTCTTAAACTCTTAGTTTTGCTTGATTCTGCTTGAAGTGTTCCTTTATCTTTAAGAAACAAAACTAGTCCCATAATCCTACAAATAAATATGTAGTTAGTGTCTCAAGATTATCAATTTGACAGTCTTATGGATTATTTTTCTACACACTGTCTGCAAGGAACTGGATACCTTTACTCAAAGTTTGTCACAGTTACCCACGTGTGTATAGGGATGCATACCAGTATCCGGTATTACCGAAATACCGGTTACTGGTGGCTACGGTATACCGTACCGAAATCAGATCCGGTTTCGATACTTTTTTTTAATTCATTTTTTTATTAATTTTAAAAGTGAGTCCGTGGCCCGTGATGGCGGGTGTTATAAATTAGATTGCATAATCGTTTTTCTTCATATTTTATGTATTTTTCATTGTTTGTTCAATACTAGAAAGGTAAAAGTCCCATAAAAAGGACTGTGATGGGATTTGTTTTCTCTCACCAGTGAAGATAAGTGTTGATTTTAAAGATGAGATTTGTTGTGATCTCATGACCATTATTCTATTATGTATTTGTTCTCTAGTCGAATATCAGGTTTAACATTAATTATAACGGTCTGTTTGCATTGACAAGATGTGCTATTCACGTGGCACACCTGATGGCGGGTGTTATAAAAGATATTCCATAATAATAATTTTCTTCATATTATTTATGTATCTTTCATTGTTTGTTCAGTACTAAAAGGTCCAAGAAGTCCCACAATTGAATTTAATATTCATTTGACATGTTAACTATATCGTAAAGCGCTTCATGGGAGTAATTGTGGGATGATACATTTTCAAAGTATCACGATATGTATCGGTTGAGTATCGGTATCGTTCAGTGGTATCGGTATCGTAAAAAAGTCAACGATATGCATCCCTACGTGTGTATATTAGCTTGTTAGCAACTGAGTGTTAGCAATAAAGTGAATGGACTCTTAGCCACGTTATAGCTAACTCAGCTTGCGCTATTGGCTTCAGTTCTGGATTTTTCGGCATGAAAACCCTGAGGATCTTTTTCAGTTTTTGCTGCAAATTGGTGACACAGTGAGGAGTTTTGGACAATACGAGAGAGCACGCCGTCACTGGACACCTTCCCGCCACCATTAATCGCCATCTGAGACTGAGGGGTCGGGACAGCTGCAGTTTGGAGTTGAAGATGTTAAGGTATCGCTCTGGTTTTATTGCTCATTTGAGTGAAGAGGATAAATTGTCTTATGTTGATGTTATAATAATTTCCAGTTAAAGGGATTTGTAATCTGACATTATTGAAGGTACATTCTGACTGTATATTCATGTTGTTTGTTCACAAGTATACAGTAAATAATTGAGATCTCTATTTCTTAAACTGATTCCAGTGTGATATTTGGTTATTTCCTATTTATAGAGCTATTTAAACTAATGTGCTAAAGGTTAGTGACATTGTGCTCAACTCATTTAAATATGCATTTTTATTATATGTTGCTTAGCTAAATTGTGTAGTGTATATTTTATAGTAGAGTAGACATCATCTAATACTAGTGAAGTTACAGTATTTAAAAGGTGCTTAAAGGGACTCAAGACAACAACAAAGGTCCATTGGTCAAATATAAACAGGATAACTTAAAATAAGACAAAATTAGCTTATGTATTCTTCATTGTAAATTAGATTTATTGAGTTAACGAGCTCAGGGCCCTTCCCTGATTAAACTAGGGAATAACTGGGCTACACATAAATAACAAAATAAGATACAGTTAAACCTTGAGTACATTGGGTACTTGAGGGCAGCAGTAGCTCAGTCTGTACGAACTGAAAGGTTGCCGGTTCAAGTCTCGATCGGACCAACAACAAATACATATTGTGGACTGGTAGCTGGAGAGGTGGCAGTTCACCTTCTGGGCACTGCCGAAGTGTCCTTGAGCAAGGCACTGCACCCAATAAATATAGGGTTTACTTCGTCTTCGTCATTAATAGGTAAGTAAGCATTTAACTGGATGCTCAATAGAAAGGTTTTGTCATCTTTATCTCATCCATTTTCATCTTTGATCAAAAATGCAAACTTGATTTCTAATTGTCATTGTTAATTGTTCTATTCCATTTATTTCACTTACCATATTTTCCATTCTAAATTAATGAAATGATCATCTTTTAAGGTTGTTGTGCAGCTTCCTACCTTCCCCATCAAGTCAATAAAAACAGCAATATAACAGGAATTGTTGGTCCTGAAGCCACCTTTGTTTCATTTTTCTACCATTTGCAAGCTGAACCACATCAGTTTGTTTTGTTGAAAAGTCTCTATAGCAACACACGCACAACGCTTAATTGGTTATGGATTACATTTGCAGAGGCCGTGAACCCAAAACAAGTACGAGTAAGGCACGAGTAGCACATTAGTGGATAGTGAGCAGAGGTCGCGTTAACCGAATATTTTCCGTCTATGACGGATTTATTTTAACAATGACGGACAAATCTGAAAGCAGTCCGTCATTTTGACAGATTAGAACAAACTCGGAACAGCGCCAAAGTTTCCCCGCAGCGAGGTTCCGGTGTTATGCCGTGTTATGCATGCCCTCCAAAAAGGAAATCATACTGTTTCCAAACCTAACTGTGCCGTACGAATCATTGAAATGTCTGTGAGTTTTGGCTTTACGCTGTGCACGCTCCCGTGAGGTGCAGCAGCCATGCATAACACACCATGCATAGTGAGTGAGCCTGTGCTGGTCACCCACCCAACGCAGAGAGAGTGTTTTCTTAGCCGAAGGACCCGCTGTGACATCAGCCCAGGTGACAACATGCTGATATACAGTACTGTTGTTGGGGCCAAATGCAATGTGGCCCCTCCGCCCCAGCACACACGCTCATTTAATGGCCTACATCTCCCATGTTATCAGGAGATCACCCCAAGCCCCCGTGTATAAAAAGGGTTCTCCACACCGTGCAGCAGCACTGGATAGAATTACCAGTGATGCAATTTGTTATCATACAGATTTTTATTTACTTTCTCACTCTCTGTTCTCAGCTTTTCTCCATCACTCAGGACCTGCACAGCTCTGCCAAGGAGCTGTACAGGAACCAGATGACTCTGCACATCATGAAAAAACAGAAAAGTAGAGCTGTCCAAATAAAAGTAAAACATGACTTCAAAAAATCCCATTCTCCTATTCGTTGGCCTAGGGTTGTACACTTTGGATGTGGCCGGTAGAGAATTGAATAAGACGTGTTTACAGCAGCAGCTGATACAACGACGCAGAGGCGGACCCAAGTGCCAAATCAAGACAGGCAAGTTCCAAGTCAGGTCCCAAGAGAGGCAAGTCCCAATTCAAGACTAAGAAGTCCCAATCCAAGTCCATAGTCAAAACAGGCAATTCTAGGAACAACTGTCAAGACAGGAAAGTCCCTAGTTAAGTCCCAATTCAAGAATGACAGGTTCCATGTCAACAGGCTCGTCCTTACTCAGGACTAACAAACAAATTCCCCAGTCAATTCCCAAGGAAAGACTGACAAGTCCTGAGTCAAGATAGGCAAGTCCCAACTCAGGACTCTGTTAGGATTTCTTAAACCCTGAGACCAGGATAAACTGAAAAGAGTCCAAGGAAGCTTATAAAAGTTTACAGCATTTAATTAAACAAAATGATGCAATGACATTCTGCCTGGAGGCGCTCTCCCCATTTGCTGTTGCCTGGCGCGTGGGGCAGAGTGGAAGAGAGCAATTCCTGGCCTGCTCTTCCTGTTGTCATCTGTGGTCTCCTCCTATTGGCCGGCGTCGACGAGGGCGTGTCCAATGCAAATCCTGTCGTTGTTCTCTTTGATTTTATAATATTCTAATGTCTGTGGTTATTTAAACATTCCCTAATAACAGTATTGCAGCGCCAATAAGTGAGAGTTAAAGACAGTGTTTTTAGTGTGCAACACTATATGTAATTTAACCTTGAATTCACTGTTTCAAAATGTAACATTAGCCACATGCTAATGCTAACCGGAAATCAAAAAATTTCAGAATAAAAGTTTTAAGTTAAAAGTGTGTGTGAACTTCCGGTTTTTCTGAATAATACAGCTTTAAATTAAAACCGTGTATTTAATTTAAATTACGCCATATCAACATTGATTTTATTTGTTACAACTCCCAAAGCAATTCCCGAGTCCAATCAGAAGTAAAGACTGACAAGTCCAATCCCAAGCCAAAACAGACTAGTCACAAGCTCCCACTCTTCGTTAGAGCTCATCAGGGGCGTCGCCTGGACCTTGAAACATTTGGGGCTTAGCTCACTGTGGCCGCGGCGCTACAGTGGAATGTTCTACTGCAACACTGCAAACTCTATTCTTGTTTTACTGTCATATAGTATTTCATAACTGTTTCATTTATTCTCTCTGGCTGTCCATCTCATAATGTTCACATAGAAACTAGCTGTCAATAGGAATATCATTCAGAAGAATTATAATTCCATGCAAAAATCTGTTGCACATTTAAATGCAGGTGTTGTTATGGCAACGTCAGTGGCCAAACAACCACATTTACTGCTGCAAATACGTTCAAACATGCTGTCGACACGTAAAGCAGTGGCAACTATGCCACCATTTCAGCTGACTTTTTCTCAGAAATACTGTCACATAACATCCATATATTTCAGTGCTAGGTTGATGCTTAGCTAAGCTAACTATGAAACACTTTAACTGACAGGACTCAGGATCAACTGTGTACTGTAAGGTAGCTTATCTAGCTTCATGACGAACAGTAAGTCAACATTTTCCAGAGAGCTTTCTTTGAAATCACCAGGTAACGCTAAAAAACATTACATTTAGATTGTATGACAAAGTGTTTATTTAATATCTCTGGCTAGCTATAGCTACTTGCTAACGGTTTAGCTTACCCCCGCGATTTAAAGTAACGTCAACGCAGCTGTAATTTATGCTTTGCTTACATGTTCGCATAACTTGGAAGTTTACTGACATTTACATACCTTGTTTACCTGGCTCAAGCAGTGGCTCTGGGGTTGTTGTGTGAGCCACCACTTGAGAATTGTCGTCTTTTTTAAGAAATGTCTTTCTTATGTCCATCTTCAAAAACTCTGAGTTCGACTGACAGTTTAAACATTGTCACAGCTCACAGCTCACAGGATAGGTCCCTGTCAGCCAATAAGACAGATGTTTATTTGCATTCAACTCTCTGGTTGGTCTGGTGTCTTGCCTCTGTTGCATTCACTGAACACTGCCGTCCTCTCATGATGAGGTTCAGGTAAAGCACAGTTAATGAATTATATTATTGAGGGAGAATTGTCCGGGGCTACAGAAAAAAGCCAAGCTACGCCACTGGAGCTCATTATTTCCCATTTCATGGTGTGTTCGTGTGATCACCCTTTGATTTTTTTGTGGCAATATTTTTTTTCTATTTTTAATCTACTCTTAAAACACCTTAAATTAAGATTACTCCTTGATTGACTTTTACAAATATGTATTTTAGCCAGAAGAATAGTTGTATTTATTAACGCCCAGATAAAATATTAAAGGGTGTAAATGTAAATTCAATATTTGCCGCCAAATAATTAGAAAAACATTATTAAGATTTTTTTTTTATTTTAACCTCTTTTCCTTTCTCTTTCTTGGTCCTCTTTAGCAACGGTCATTACAATCCTTGACCGCGCGCAGTCTGTTCTGGATTTACAACGTGTCACATGTTCTGAATTGACCAATCAGAACATGTATTGTTCCGTATTGTTTATGGTTGAATGTGGGCCGCGAAAATGTTTTTGATTCTTAAGTGGGTCCCAAGTTGAAAAAGTTTGGGAACCGCTGGTCGAAATGAACCAGTCAAGCAACAACAAAGAGCAAGTGCGCCCTTATTCAACCAAAGTCAACATGAAGCTGTGTCTGAGCAGCACTTAATGACATTTAAAAAGGTAAAGCCAAACATGTGATGTGTTTCTCCATGCGCTTATTTGTGTGCGTGTAGGTAAGTGTGCGTGGATACATTCAACACCCCTGGAATCAGATTATTTCAGCATGATAGCAGCTGTGTCAATAGTCAAAGGAGCCAAACGTGTGGCCCTGTACGCTGCGTCCCATAGGTGCTGCGCAGTCCTCTCTAGTAAAATTGGCAACATCCAAAGACTATAAACACCTTCCCTTACTGTACAAATAAGTGAAGAAAAGGCAGCACTGGGTGGAAACAGATGGCAAAGACATATTAATGTTATAAACAAATGTTGGGAAATTATGATTTTATAGCGTGTTGCCTTATTTGGGATAACAGTGCACCTGCTGAAGGGGGTAATGGTTTAACAAGAAACACTGTATCTTAAGCCCCGGACTTGTAACATCGATAGATAAATCTCTCCATGTTTACAATGGTATATCTGCCATTTCTAATTTATAGGACACTGCTATGGGCTTTTGTGTCTCATATAAATGTTCCCATCTTTTTTTCATAAGGGCAAATACATTGCACAAGCAGACAAAGGGTCAAAGAGGGTGTTTCAAAGCCGAAGAAGGGGCCATGTGCTGCTACAAATTCCCAAGACCCGGTGTGCTGTTGGCCCTCTTTACTGTCAACATGTGTGAATGCCATGCTCGATAAATTTCTCTTTGAATTCCCTCACTAGTATTTATGAGACGTGCAACATGGGGTTGCAACTCTTTTGAAGCCTACACACTTTGCAGCACTCGATGCCGTTTACGTTCTCATTTTAAGGAGGAAAAAGAAAAGCAGAAACGGGAAGAAGTTGGCGAGTAGCATCCTGCAGTGTAAAGAGTTTTAGATGTATTTACACTTTGTTGTGTCTCCTGGGATCTGTTTTCTACACACTAATGAGCAAGGTTCGCTCTGTTATTCCTGGCATGGGTGCACCAGTCGCAGGCATACTACTCACACTCCCGCCCCTACCTTCTTTTTTCCTCTCGGTAGCCCAGCGCAAATAATAAATAAGAGGAAGTACATCATCACTTTTTTCAATCCGTGAGCCAGGAGCAGGCCTGCCAAAGTTAACACAAAGCAATCTTAGGTAATGATCAGCAAATGTGTATAAAGTCTCATAGAGCATGACTTCACATAATTCTTGTTTGGATCATGTTGGCTAGCTCCATCTCAACCATGCATTCACACACACACACACACACACACACACACACACACAGTTTTCTCTCCTGCAGCGTATTTGTTTCACGCTCAAAAGCAGCACTTCTGTTCTGTAAGCGCTTGTAATTGATTTGACGCACTGCAACATTGTGGTAAGGATTAGCAACCCAGGTCATAAATTGTGGAATTTTAACAGCGGCTTTATTAAATTACATACTCTTATTAGCAGATCATTGTACTAAATTGATGTCAGATTTTCCACTCATTTACACACAACGATGGCGCAAACATTTAGTTAGTGCTCAATTGATGAAAATGATTTGCTTTATGTCAGAAAAAAACTGCATCGAGCTGTTTTAGTGCTCTACCTACAGCACAGCAGATGCAGAGCCGGGGGGTCTCCGTGCAACAACATGGAGGAAAGAAGCGAAATACGATCCAGACATTGTTTACCCTGTTTCTGATGTAAAGGCCACTTACTGTCGTGTCCAATGCCTAACCCTTAATTTGCTGCCCCTGCCTTTGAAGTGTGTACATATTTCCATGTTTCCTGACACTACCTCTTTTTCTCTCTTTCCTCCGAGCCCCAGCAGTTGATATTGCAACGGGATAGGCCATGTTTCCATGTAGGGGCTCTTTTTTTTTTTTTTAAGGCCTGCTCTGATGATAGAAAACACAAGTTGGGGAAAGGGGGAAAGGAGTGCTGGGCGCGCAGATCCACAGAGAGGCCCCGGCCCAGACAACGCTGCAGGGGATTAGAGCACACCCTGGCAGCAGAATGGTTTCACTTAAGAATTTCAGTAATCACTTTTAGGAGTGTAATATATAGCTGACCTTCGGCAGCGCCACACGACCCCCCGCTCCCCCAGCCAATTGATCAAAGGAAGCGGCAGTGGTTGTGCAAACAGGCGCTATCAGTGGACTCCAATGGATTTACTGCCTGCTTCTTCTCTTTTGTCTCCCCTGAGTCGTGTGCTGATACACAGAAACCCAGTTTCATCTTACAGAACATATATTCTTTTCTCCCGGTACTAATTTACGGGCCAGATCATGACTTGAGGGAACTTAAAGAAGGAGGAGGAGGGATGGAGGAAGAGGTAAGCTCGAGGGGCCTCAGGGAGGGGGAGAGAGTGGAGCTCGGGGCCCTTATCCACTGCCTGCTGACTGGGCCGAGCAGAACGGCTCTCATCACCGTGGTTAAAAAACCCAGTAGGTGCTCTCTGCTCAGCTGGAGCAGCCAAACTCTGTGGTCTGTGCTCCACAACAATGACAGCAACCAGAAAAGGACAGAAGGCCAGCCCAGTAGGGTTTATATAGTGCCCTAAATCATAGGAGGCTCTGACAAAGAAGTGGGAAGAGAGAGGATGTGGGTATCATAGCAACTATTAATAACCAAATACATACTGGTGAGAACAGCCAGGAAGTGTTTCTCTAATGCTGCATGTATTACACTCATGTTAGTGTTAAAAGGAGAATTCACCCTTAAAGTAAAACATAGATATGCATCCTCATAGCTATGTGGCTGTTTATCTATCGAGATTGTTTTAGGGGGAGTTGCAGAGTGTTGGAGATATAGGCTGTTGGTGCTCAAAGCCTTAAAAAACACAGTAAAAACTTAATTAATGGCAAAGATTCTTTACAGAAACTAATAATCCACAGACCTTGTTGTGAGCAGTTTCATTTAGGGCTATTGTCTTTACACCATACAACATCTGCCTACCATACTTACTTATGGTATACTCGTTATATTTATTGGGGGGTGCACTTTGATTAAAAGCTGCCTAATATTGCAATTGTTTCCCTTTTGCCACCACTTTTGTGCCATCTAGTTCCATTACCTTTTAGGGGGCAGACATCCCCATGGCCAATTTAGGTTGTTAAAAGCCTTAAAGGTATAGGAATAATATCTACTTTGGCTTGTAGGTTGAACTGTCCCTTCAAACATGACATATTTCCTAAATATCGCATTAACAAATAATTGTATTGCTCTAACATAACATTTCCACCAATTTATAACCAGCAATTACTGTAAACATTCCTCAATGAAGAGCATACAACAACAAGTTGACCTTTTATGCTTTTATGGGGAAATATCTTTCATCTGGTTGAATACCCGGGAATTTGTAACTTGTGACTGAAATGTTCTGTGCACGTGCAAAAAATGTTGTTTATTTGTAAAATGAAAGGACAAACATTGATTTAATTTCAGCATAGATTCCAGTAAAAGTTTAGGAAGTTGTAGTTTTTGGAAGGTGGGGAGTTCCGCTTGTGACCAGTTGAGGGCGTCACAGAACAGATGACAGAAGGGAATAGATAGAGGTAACACATTCAAACTGATTACTATTTGTGCTTCATTGAGCAAAATGTACCATATACAATTGGAAAAATGCTTTGGGAATTAAAATGTTGACCTTTGAATAATCCAGTCTTTTTTGGCTGTATACACATGATTCCAATTGTCTTGACATCTTCTCAGGTGCATAACAGCATTGCACTCATTAGGAATTGAGTGCAGACGATAAAGCTCTTTACCTGGCATGTCAGGGAGTGTTTATGTGACTCAGCTGATGACAATGCGTGCCGTGTCATTAAATGTCCACTGGAAGCCCTGTGCTTTTATGAGCTTCTCAGACAAGCTTTAAGGGCAACATGTTTCCTGATTGGAGGACATGAGATAAACTCACCACATGTTCTGTCCATCCCGGAAACAACAGACAAGGACCCAAAAAAAACACGCCATGCCCTAAAACACAGACTTTACCCTGCTTTTCATCTGAGAGGGTCACTGCAGGTCAACCTGGTCAAGAGGATGTTACTAAGCTCCACAAGTTAAATGACGAAAATTAACTATTTTAATCCAGCTGGGTAGTTGCGTAGCCACTGTATTTGACTAGAAGTGATGAGGAGGAAGTGAAGGTGGCGAGCATTCTTCCTGAATTATTACACCTCCTCAGCTGATAAGGTTCCTTCTTTGGAGAGCAAACAGGAGGAAAGTCACCTGCTATACTGTAAATACTCAGGTGGAACCTTGGACCAGTTTTTTATGGTGTCACTGCTATGGGCAGACTGATAAGTCTTATTACTGAGTATTTGCCATGTCATTACCGTAATACAGCTGGTCATGTTGATGCTAATTGGTGCGGAGTCAGTTACTGTAAGAAATATTAACTTGTCGCTTCGCTGGAAAGAAATCAGTAATCTGTAATTGACTTATTAGTTTTCAATTTGAGAGCCAGCGACATTTACTTCAGTCAACAGTTGAATTTGGGAGGAAACAGAGAACTCTGTTGACCCTTGTGATTATTTCTAAAGAGTATGCAGCTCTCTGGGCGGGTGAACAGCTAGTAGGCTTAAAGATGATTAATAACATGTCTGTTTTGATTAGCATCAACTTATTATAACAATTCTGTTTAAATCTGTACTTTATAACGGAAATCATCCAGCAGCAACTGTTTCACACACACTGATACAGTACAGTAGGTCAGCATGGTCTCCTAAAAATATATGTCAAATCAAAAGAAAGAAATTCTCACAGATTACATATCTTTTTGACATATCACAAATATGAAAGTTTGAAATACATTTAAAATAAGTGTAATTCGCGTAAGTGCGTGTACTGTAGGTTGGTTGCTGTCCCTTGTGAAAAACAATAGTCACCCTTGGAGTTGGCCTTGACTTATTATAATTGTATAACTTTATTTTCTATGAATTAACTTATAGTAGTAAATAGTAACAAACACACTTATCTTAAGCCATGCCATGAATGTTTTCAAACCTAACCACGTAGTCTTGTTTCCTAATCGTTACAGAATCTCCACAACACAAAACTGACAATGCAGTTTAGTTCTTTAGTAATTTGGCAACAAAAGGGGTTGCAGTAGATACGTGCAGGTTTGCAGGTTGGGGTGTGTGTGTGTGCATGGCAATGGGTGTGTGAATCAGCTGAGACTCATGTGGCTGGGCTGGCCTTGCTTCCTGCGACCCAGCGGGGCTCAGCCACCAGCTGCCTAGCACCCACTACACATTCCTGCTTTATTCCCAAGCTCACCTCCCTCAGCTTCACCGGTCAGGACGAAATGTATACCAGCTGCAGCATCATTAAGTAAATGGGATCCTTGCACAAGTGTTTTAAAGGCACGGTATTGAATAGTTGAAAAAGCTGAATTAGTCGTGTGAAAAGCATGCATGTGCTCACAGGAACATGAATGAGCACTTAGACATGAATAGAGACACTCAAATACACATTTTTCGATTTTACAGACACTGTGGTTCTCCAACTATGTATCTTACTAACTTGGTTGACATTTGTGGTTTTAAAGGTCCCATGTCATGCTTTTCCGGTTGTTACCCGTCCCCTTGTGTGTTATGAAGGTTTTTCTGCATGTAAACGGTCTGCAAAGTCACAAACCCTCAAAGTACACCCTGTAGCAAGTAAAAGTCTAACACAGAAAATATGTGTCTATGCTGCCCCAGAACGCCTCGTTGGAGATTTTCTTTTTCAATTTGTTTCTTCCGGGAACCAAGTGACGTAACGACGACCCCTCCGTGGATTGGTCCAAATGGACCAATCCGTGGAGCCGTTACATTACGTCCGCGGAGCCGTTACGTTTAGTCCGTGGATTGGTCCAAATGGACCAATCCGCGGACTTCCTCACACACTCAATCTTTTCTCAGCTGCAGCTCCGCCGATTTCTCCTCCCTGAGACGGTGGGACGTGGCAAGGCAGTGAGTCGGTGTGTGAGCACACACACAAACTCCCAGCCAGGCTGTGGGTGTGTGTGTGTGTTCGGGCTGGGTTTCGCTGTGTCTCGCTGTCTCGCAGGCGGCCACTGGGCTCATAGGGAGGGGGGGGGGGGGCAGGAGCTCCAACAAGCCGTTTAGGACAGAGAGTGAATACACATACGATACAGAGATGCTGTATGAGAAACCAAGATTTTGGAAAATTGCACAATATAAATGTATTTTAGTATACCTCAGCAATGGAATTATGATCAGTAGAAATGGCCATGACATGGGACCTTTAAATGAGGCATTTTGACAACTACTGGATTGATTGGCATGAGGTTTGGGTTGAGTTGGAATTACTTTGGCACTTCTTATCAAGCCCCATCATATTGTTACAACAATTGTTCAGTACTTTAGCATTAAGACACACTACTTCCCATCAGCTAGAGCACATTGTGTTTCCTGATAATTAGCCAAGACACAATACAAATAACTTGCATTTAAATGTGTCTTGTATCAAGATTGTATCTAGAAATGTCTAGAATTACACTTAGTTAGTTAGTTAGTTACATGGTCATTTCTCTATATAGCTGTGTCTTGAGATCAAATTGGGATCTGATTACTCAAATAACTGACTGCTACAGCAACCTCTCGTTTCTACAGGTCCAAAACACAAAAAAACATGGTAGCTTACTATAAAGCTATACTATTTACGGACGTTAGCTTGGAAAGGGAGGGAAGAAACCGTATCCAACAACTTGAATGCTGACGAGGAAAGCAGAGGAAAATCCAGGTGTGATCACGAAGAGACACACAATTGGATACAGTTAGAGAAGATGCTTACACTAAACATTATAATTGTCCTCGTCAGCATGTTATCGCGTGTTAGCATGCTGATTATAGCATCTAGTTCCAAGCAACCCAATGCCTAAAAAATACTCAAGATGTCAACTCCAACACATGTTTTATTATGCACAACATAATAATGAGACTGTTGTTGAGTTTTTACCTCTTCAAACTATCCGTGAAATAGGTGAAGTGGTGCAAGAAATCCTTACTCTCTCCTCTTTTAGCCTTGCAGAGCAACTAGCATGACCGGTGTATCTTATTTCTTTATCATTAGCTCTCTTCTGTCTGTGTAGCGGCATTACTGTATGTCAAATCACTACTAATAAAGCACAATTAACTGCATTATACACTGAACAAAAATATAAAGGCAACACTTTTGTTTTTGCTCCCATTTTTCATGAGATGAACTCAAAGATCTAAAACATTTTCTATATACACAAAATAACCATTTCTCTCAAATATTGTTCACAAATCTGAAAGAATCTGTGATAGTGAGCACTTCTCCTTTGCCGAGATAATCCATCCCACCTCACAGGTGTGGCATATCAAGATGCTGATTAGACAGCATGATTATTGCACAGGTGTGCCTTAGGCTGGCCACAATAAAAGGCCACTCTGAAACGTGCATTTTTGCTTTATTGGGGGGGTCTGAAAATATATCAGTATATGTCAGTATCTGGTGTGATGGGTAGGGTTAGGGTTAGGGTAATGTTGTGAATCGAGTGGCCCATGGTGGTGGTGGGGTTATGGTATGGGCAGGCGTATGTTATGGACGACGAACACAGGTCACTCGATTCACAACATTACCCTAACCCTCACACCAGATACTGACTGGTTTTCGGACCCCCCCAGACCCCCCCAATAAAGCAAAAATGCACGTTTCAGAGTGGCCTTTTATTGTGGCCAGCCTAAGGCACACCTGTGCAATAATCATGCTGTCTAATCAGCATCTTGATATGCCACACCTGTGAGGTGGGATGGATTATCTCGGCAAAGGAGAAGTGCTCACTATCACAGATTTTTTCAGATTTGTGAACAATATTTGAGAGAAATGGTTATTTTGTGTATATAGAACATGTTTTAGATCTTTGAGTTCATCTCATGAAAAATGGGAGCAAAAACAAAAGTGTTGCGTTTATATTTTTGTTCAGTGTAGGTCCACAAGGCACTGCATAAATCAAATATATTATATTATAACATCGTCACACGCACATGTCCTCACTCAGAAGGCTTAACCTCTAGAGTCACATACACTAATATTTGCTTACCAAGAGGCTGCACACCAAAGTGTCCAAATCTACTACAAACCATCATACAACACACAGCCAGACACACACACCCTTCCCTCCGGACCGCCGTCACAGCACTCCAAGCACAGCTGTCAAAACTCAGGGACTTCCAACTCAACAATTGTTAGGTGGCTTAGGGAGTAAGACAGAGAGAGGAGATGAGATGTTGAACTGACACTTCTGGAAAGCTCTTTTGCTCCTAGGCCTTTACAGGTTGGATCTACATACCCTGGATCGCTTATTTGTTCCCACCTTTCACTCCTTACTGTCACTCAATCTATTCACCTTGGCTTCTAATGCTCTCTCTTTCCCTGCCTTTACCTCTCTTTTGCTCCAGGCACGGTCCACTGTTGTCTCACATCAGCTCTCATAACAGCTCCGGGAAGACCTCCCTCAACCTCACGCCTCGCATGTGAGTCCACACGTCCAAGAGGAGTAATAACATTGAAATCCTCCAAATCAGGTCATGTCAAATTAAGGGAGGTATTTCGGGAGCCCACCCAAGTGTCCAAAGAGGTCGATGGAAAGCTTGCTTGAGGCCAGTTTTGCATGGCAAAATACACTTGATGATTCAGTGTACACATCACAAAGTGGGACTGATACTCTCTAAATGGCTCATAGACTCCACTACGATGTATATTTGGCCTGTTGGTGTGACGTCAGATGTAGACATTGGTGAGAAATCCTGTTGGCACGCAGAGATTGGCAAATCAAAACTTTCACCCTAATTGCAGCAAGCAAGTGCTCCTCGGTTGAGCTGGTTGCAATAATATGTTCCCACCATTTCCATCCCAAATCCCTGGTAAGAAGTAATTAAGCTCTGAGAAGTTTTCATTTACTTCAACTGCTGATGTCACTTGTGGACACCAAAGAATCCTTGTGTGTATTTCAATGCAAAAATGTATTTTGGTAATAGACAAAACAACCACACTCAAAGCTGTAGAAGCGGACACGCAGGTTACCACGCAACTTTTAGGTGTCCCATTACTAGAAATATTGCCTATAGGAATCTGTTCAGAGGCTAAAGAGATCACTTTTATCTCAGCTTTATCTCTGATAACACCAAGATGTGTTGAACACTGATAAGGGTTGGACCTTGCTTGGACTTACAAACAATCCTTTGGCAACTCAACAAGCATTCCAGGGAAGTTCACACTGTGCAGTGATTTATGGCCAGGATGTGGCCGTATAGCGAGAGTGCGGAGGCTCTAGGTTGAAGTAGCTGATGGCACGACAGGTCAGTGAGATAGCCAAGCTACGTAGCAGTCTGGGATTCATTCAGGAAAGCTCCCAAGGGGGCTGTTGACTGGAAGGAGGCGGTAAATCCCCATTTTGTGGACTTTGTTTTTGCTGATGTTGTGGAACATCTCCTGAGGAAATTTCAGCTAATCTGACTTCACACAGTCTGTCATTGTCGAGTCTTTTGTGTTGTGTTTGGAAATTGAGAGGATGGATGGTTCCAATTACTAACTGACAGGAACATGACTCATCCTATTGACTCTTTATTTCCTATACTGAAAAAAGTATAAACCTTAGCTCCACTATTTCTTTGTTAAAGTTCTTGTTTAAATGACATTTAAACATTAGTCTTGGCAATTACAGATAGCAATATCGTTTATTGTGTAAAAGTAAACAAATCTCACAAAAGCTAACTTTCAACTGTCATTGCGCTTTATTTTCAGCCTATCCGGTAAACCTCGGCACATATACTCAATGTTCTCCCAAAATTCACCATTTGCTTTCTAATGTTTGCTAATACATTGCCAACGAGCATTATTGAGCCCGGCTTTAACATTTATCTATTTAAGAGACAATAGGCAGTTCCTTTGGTAGGAATTAACAGGCTTGTGCCTGGGTGCAAAAGACATTGGTAGCAAAGTCTGAAAGTATCGATGCATTGCAGATTAAAAAAAAGCATTCCCTAATGGGCTGTTTTAGATTAGCCTTTACGCCGGCATTAACACATGTGTTGGCCTCTTGGGGCCAACTGCTGTAAATACAACAATGATATACTGCTGCCTTCCAAAGTGTATGTGGGGTAACATGTTAACGAAAAAATCCCTACTAATAGCAGTCAAAGAAAAATGTGCGTTTGATGTTAAGGCCTCTACATACTGGGGGCATGACAAATTACTACACGTAAATAAAAAATTGTCAATTGCACAAATGATATGTCTAGTGCTTTTATTGTTAAAGTAAAAAGGGATCTATTATATGCTGTAGGCTGCCTTGGTTCGGATTTCGAAGCCTCTGTATTTTTTTTTATTTGTTATCTTTATTTCTGGCGGAAAAGTCCGACCTTTAGGCCTTGTTCTGGAAAACAATTAACCTGTTAGGCCCCAAGCTTGTTTTTCAGGTCTCAGGCTCGAAAATGACATCTCCAGAACAAATGACCATAACTACACTTCTAAAAGGGGGAAATTAATAATCTTTTTTCTCAAAAGTAATGATAAACCTGTGAGTTGGATGTAGAAAAGTCAGAATCAATATAGATGTTTTTTATTTTAAAGAAAATTCAGATTTAACATAGTAAAAAACTGTAAATTATAGTGTCCGTCCAAAAATTATTTTTTACTTGTAGTAAAGAACTACCCTTGGATGATGGGTTAGTAGACTAAAAGCTTTAGGAATCCAAAGTACAACATATAATAAGTACCCTGTATCAAGATTGATGCAAAACAAGTGACATTTTACCTTCTTAGAGAGGTTTAGAAAAAAAAAACTCCACCTCTGGGGCCATTTGGAAATGGGCGTTTTTGGCGTTTCTCTGGAACCCATTGGTTGATTTTGATGATTGACATCTCTTTTTAACCGCTAGAGCCAATGGAATCGAGGGAAAGTTCCACATACACACACAGTTTACCAAATAAGGAGTGAGAGTGACGCGTAGCCAAAACCAGAGCTGCAACACACTCTGGTGGCTACCATTAGCAGCTAATTTTTATTCTCTGATTTTTGCATACAAATTTAATTATGGATTCTCAATAATTTTTTCAAAGTGACAGACACATTGGATTAACCTATGGATTAACCCAGAGCCATTTAATAGAAGAGTTACGACATCTCCGTTCACTCCAATGGACCACTTTTTTACAGCAATGGCGGATCGTGGAGCCTCTCAATCGTTCCCCGGAAGTTAGCGCCAAGGCTGGCAGAGCTGTGGAGTTGCAGCATAATACACCGTTCGTGACGGACTTTTAAAGGTAAGAAGAAGTTTAAAGATGTATATTGCGGATATTATCAGTACATCTGATTCAAATGAACATGTGTATTAAAGGATGTCAGTGGATTATCCCTAAATTAGTAGATTTAGGGAACGTTTACAGATAACAGATTAAGCTAGCATACCGAAGCAAGTTAGCAACACACGTTGAACAGCCTTTTAATTGTAAATTCCGTTCTCTCTATGTCATTTCGTCCAACATGTTGAATTAGAGAAGAGGGGCTTCTAAACGGGATTGTATGCGGGGGGGTGGAGGGAGTTAAATATTAGATAAATATAACTTTGGTGCGTGTAAGAGTGAGTGTTTTTAGCAGAGCCATATTGTGTCCTTCTGTTGATTATTACCTGTCTGTATAATGTTGCAGCTCAGCTGATTCTGGATTGATGGCAAAGGGAGAGGGACTTAAGTGAGAGTGAAAACACAAGGTAAGTTTAATACTACCGTTTTATATAAGTAAACACGTTATCTCCCCAAGGCAATAGGTGTGCTATATAGGTGTGTATAACCCTTTCTCCTGTCTGTTGCTCCCTCTCTCAGCACAAGAACCAGAGGGGGGTTCAATGGAGCCTGAATACCTGCACTGAGACCCTCACCCTGCACCCTGAGTCTCAACTCTCAGTGTTTTTCAAGCCTTTCCCTGTTTTTTTGTATTAAACAAAACATTAAGCTCTCCCAATGGTGTGGTTTTCGTTTTGTGAAAAAGTGCAAATGCAGTGTTTGTATATAAATCACATATTTTGTTGCTGTTGGTCGTGAAATTGCTCCTGCTGACTTGAGCCAGCCATTTTTTCCTCCGCTCTGTGTCAGTGGGGAAGCCGTACATTCGTACTCCTTTCTCTGAGCGATTTGAGCATCCCCAGGCAGCACATCAAACCATGGTGGCGACTAGGAGGCAGCACAGCAAACCATGGTGGCGACTAGGAGGCAGCACAGCAAACCAGGACAACACGGAGGAAAAGGCACCGACAAACTGCATGATATGCTCTTCTATGTTTATTGAATTCCATGTATTTGCAATGGATGTTCCTAAAACAACACATTTAACATCATCATCATCATCATCATCATCATCATCATCATCATCATATCCTGTCGGTCTCCTGTCCTTTCTGAAAGCCATAAAGATGACATTAGTCATTTAGATAACTTATGTCCTCAATTACCAGGGGATTACTGAAACTACCATGAATTTAAGAAAATGGTAGAGATGAATCCAATCTGAATTTTAAAGAATTACTTTAGATCCCCTCCCTCTAAATGTATCAAACATTAGAAAGTGATCCTCCTGACTACCATACAAGTTTAAGAAGATAATATTGGTTTGAAAGAATTCAAAGCTATAAATAAACAGCAACAGGCTCTTTAACCAAGGCACTGTTAGTAACATGTAAACTAGTTGTTCACACTAATCCTAATATTATCACTTAATATTAGCAAATTCGATTTTATTTTTTAAAACATATTGATGTAAATACATACAGATATCGATTTGTTGTATAAATATTGCAAATCAAAACCTTTATTCACTAATAATTACCAAAAATCGTAGTTCTATCTCCTGTTATCAATGCATTCACATTGCCCGCCATGAACTTCCGGGGAACGATCCCTCGTCTACATGAACCACGTGACGATAACCGTTTTTGGACTTCCGGTGTCGTAACTCTTCTATTAAATAGCTCTGGATTAACCTATGGATTAACCTTCAGCCGCGTTTTTTCTCGTTTTAATGCCATTGAACACGAATTTGATCAGAATAACAGCTAAGGTGAGCATATCTCCGTGTTTTGCTACCAAAAGCTACGTTGTGTGTTTTCTGTATTTGCTTCCCCTGTCACGAGTTCTGATCGCTCAGTGATGATACTTATATTTCTATAATCTGTGGAATCTCATGATGTTAGCTAAGCTTGTTTGTGCAGATCCAATAAGTATATCGATCGGTATCGATCATGTTTATCGCAGTGGCGAACCATGTCTATCACAACTGGACCTTCTGTATAGACAGACCCCCCCCCCCTCTCTGCGGCACCCTGGAACCGAGGGAAACTCTGAAAGAATACGCCCATTGGCTACAAATCAATATATGATTGGTTGATCAAACTGTCAGTCCAAACGTATGCTCTCATTCAGTGCAACGGCCTTGGCATTCGATCAAGGATGTAGAATACCTTGGTTGAAGGATATTCTACCCAGAGACCCAGAACAAGATCTGATTGGTTGCTTTCTTTTCTAACACAAAACCACTGAAATGCGTAGTGCATGGTCCGAGAAGGACAAACAAATCAACGTAACACTGTAATATTACAGATCAACACGGATACCATTCTCATTTATTCATTTTATATACATTTTATTTATAAAAATTAAATCGATTTTTTGTTCGTTTTATCTGAGTGTTCCAGGGTATTCTCTGAATACCTTGAAGGCCCTGACGGTTCGCCACTGGTTTATCGGTATAGCTAGAGGTCTGTGCTAACGGCATTAAGATTTTTTCGCACAGGGCTAATTCAGAGGCTCAGCGTTAGCCTTGTGTTTTTTTTTGCAAAAAATCATCAGTTAGCTGAGTTTCTTCCCGTTACATGGATATGACTCAATGACATTAACATTTCCTTTCCTTTCGTAATTTGTATGATAGTATGCACAAACTTGAAGGCTGTCTTTGCTTTTCAGAGAACCAAGAACACTTGCTGCTGTTGATACAGTAGGTGAACATTTGCTAGAGCTACATCTGCAACAACCTTCTTATCATCCCATCCCCATGTCAGTAAAACAAACACATATCCTAAACTCATCTGCATGCTCCATCTGCGCTGATGTATACAGGTCCTCCACAGCCCAATGAGATGCCAAGCACTTCTCGAGTGCAAGGAAATGGTGCGGTTTCACAATTCCTAGATTAGGACTGAAATCTGCAGTTCCCCTCACCGCTTTAAGTGGCTGTGGTGCACACACAAACCCACCGAGACCATAGAAACATACACAGTGCTTTAGTGTTGGGCCATGGCCAAGATAAATGACTGCTTCAGGTGAAAACAAACCGTGGCCCCTGCAGATTCTTTTTTTTCGTTTGCAAGTTTTGGGGCGACTTCTCTTTGTGCGTCAAATGTTCTTAAACGTATGCTCTGCTTCGGCTCCTCCACCCTCCTCAACACTCTTCTGGCTTGTGAATTTTTCAGAATGAGGAAATAAAGTTGAAATGGTGCTTTGCAGACATAAGTGTTTGACGCGTGTTGAAGATTAAAGGTGGAACGACTTCTTTCAAATCTTTAACACTAGACATTTAAGCAAATTCGTCATCCACGGGGCATGAACTTGAAAGGAAATGAACAATATTTCTATTCAACATTCTATCACAGTCATTTTACTCCACATTAAAAGTCCTGGCGATACCCAGAGCTACACTTACCCCGGAATTTATTTTGTACCTATTCAGTGTCATCCAGTGTTAAGCGTCTTTGGGTTCAAGAAAAGCGCTATAGAAATAAAATGTATTATTATTATCCAGTCATTAAATGATCTTGTGCAGTTTTACAATAAGATGTTTGTGTTTATGAGCCATGCCAGCAATGCTTATTGTGAGCTATAACTGTGGGGAAAAAGATAAGGGCCCGTATGCAGTCATTTCCTTGGCATTTACTATGCCAGAGCAGCAAAAAACTGGATGCTTGTTCAAATAAGACATTTTTCCATGAAGATATTACCATGAATTATATTAAATGATTTGTCTTAACTACTCAAAACCATACTATTTTAAGAGTAAAACCATGATTTACAAGATAAAAACATCCCTTTCTCTCAGAGTCTTTGAAGGATCACCTGAGTTCCACCTGAAGGTTTTGGATGATCACCTGAGTCTCACCTGAGGGAAGTGGGGAAAGCCCATAGAGGCCCTGAATGGCTTCAATTAAGAGAACAATTGCTTTAGTCACACAATTATGAGCTCAGAGTTACTAAATGCAAAAGGCCCTGAAGGAGTGGAGCTAAAGATCTTTGGCATCCCATTGAATGTGGTCCACCCACCCCCCGTTGTTCATTACTGAGACCACCAACTGGGTCAACATTACTCAAATGAGCAACAACAGCACAGTGCTGCAACAGTCACGAGAGATTCTCTTTTAACTGACAAGCAAAGGGACTGAATGTCTGAAAATGAGAAACAAATATACCACAATGAATAATGAGATGAAGGGGAAGGATTAGTTGCTTCCTCGTGCTTTTTAGTGTCATCATAAACAGTTGTTAGGAGCTCCTAATGAAGAATCACTAGAAACACAGGCATATTTGACAATATATTGTATATTACAGCTGTGGAAGAATTCAAAGTATCAATACTAGTGTACAATAACCCATTAAAAGCAAACGTTTTGCATGTCACTGGTGGATCTGAACTAGCATTCGCATATGCTGAAGATAAGCAATGGTGTGTTCAGAAGAATGAAAAATAAAATACAGTCTGCAGTGAGTGCACTATTTATTCACCGCTATACTGAGCTCATGGAAAAGCCCTAGATGAATGGCCTACTCTTTTAAGATATTGGTATGTATACAGTTTGTGGAGAGATTAGCCGTTGAATCAATCATTTGATGTACTCATGTTTGTGAAATCCCTTTCACATGCCAGAGGGGTTCACAAGCATTTCGCTCTGACATTCCATAAGCCTCTCCTCCAACTTCCCTCTCGTGAGTGCAACATTGAGCCGTAAAATGTACACAATATAGATTTTGAACAAATGCCATCACAAGTTAAAGGGTTAAATTGGTTGCCAACATCGGCTGCCATCTTGGGTACATTTCTTTGGGGTCTCAGCATAGCAGCACACTTCCACAAGGCTTTGCTTTGGCAACAGGATTTCTCCTTGGAGAGGAATGAATGTGCAAATGTGTTACAGGTGGGATTCATTAAACTGAGACCTGGCACATTGGTACTCGCTCTGCACAATTACCATGTAACAAAAGCAGGGAGCAGAGGAATGCTAACATTCAGCTACGTTGTAGATGAGCATGCACCAAAGAAGCGAACAAATGAATAACATATTGTGCATTTCAAAAGCATGCTCATGACATTCTGCATCCACAGCTGAGGTTTAAAAGGCCCATTTCACTGCTCTCTGATGAGCTCTTCAAAACAAAAAGACCTATTAATGGGGCCGTTTTTATCCGTGTTATTTCACAGAGGAAGAGGAAAGAAAAAGTTCCAATTTCACTAGATCTTTTTATCCCCATTCAGCCTCCAACTCCCTCACCTCTCAGATAAGCTGTCAATACTCCATATTTTCCCCATAAATAACATGTGTTCCTTACTTCCATGTGATAAGAAGTTCATAACAGCTTATTCTCATCATCTAGGAGGTGGTGTTAATTATTTCTATGAATAATGTAACAGTGTTGTTTCAGTTCACTGAGCTGCAGTCACATCACAGAGCATTCTTACAGATTAGAACTTCCTCCACCCTCGGTCTTCGTGTTGCACAGAGACCATTAAAGAACTGAAGGCATTTATTGTGCAGCGATACTGAATATGTAAGAGCTGTAAGGGTGGAGACTGAAGGTGTTCAACAGATCCTAATTATCACTGACTACTACAATGCGTGGAATTCGTTTGCAGTGTTGGAAGCAATAAAGTCTTGGTCCTTACTGCACTAATGGGAGCTGGCTTGCACTTTTTTGATTTGTTTGAGGCATATTTCAAATTTTCTCTTGTAAACTCATCGACTTGCAGCTGTTTTTGGTCTCAATTTACGTTCACTTGTGCGTTCTCTGTAATGTGAGTATATGGAAGAGCAATCAGAAACCTTAGGATGCACACTCGGCTGCATGTTTAATATATTTAAGTGAGGAAATAACGCATTCCTATTGAAAAGGAAGAATTCATGAGAAGGCTCTCAGCAGTTGTTTTTCCTTGGTAATGCTTGCTATTGTTAGCAAACTCAAGATATTTCCCTTTAATGTACTTGTTGCATTATCCTATACTTGGGTTTAGCCTAAAGTAATTAAAAGGTACGGTGAAGCCAGGCATTAAAGCAAATCTACTTGGTGGCCAAACCGTGATACTACAACTTTTGTGTCAGTAGGGTAAATTAGGCCCAAACCTTTTTTTCTTTTGATTTAGGAATAGGAAAACCCAATTGGGAATCTATAGATAGAATAGGACTAATAGATGAGGAAAATTGCAGAACGTCCCATAAAGATCTGGTAGCCTTGTACTTGAACGTCAGGATTCATGCGCCACTGATCAACTTGCATTGGAATGAACGAAGCCCCGCATCAACACCAGTTCATCTTAGTTACTGTAACTAAGCAGTCAAAAGTTGGCCCCAAGGCAAAGATCGCAGTAGTTGTTCAGCAAGTGCAAATTAATAGACGGACATAAGCAGTGAGTCAGAGGAATAAAACAATGTTTTCTGAATCACAAATAAACAGATGTCACATTTAGATTGAATGCAGTTGAAGCGTACCATTGTCATTGTGTGTGTGTGTGTGTGTGTGTGTGTGTGTGTGTGTGTGTGTGTGTGTGTGTGTGTGTGTGTGTGTGTGTGTGTGTGTGTGTGTGTGTGTGTGTGTGTGTGTGTGTGTGTGTGTGTGTGTGTGTGTGTGTGTGTGTGTGTGTGTGTGTGTGTGTGTGTGTTCATGGGGTTGATTTTATTTAGACATTTATTGCCACGTGGGACTTAATTATAATGATGTGGCCGTTTTACAGAATCTCATAAATGACTTTAGATGGTGCAATGTTTCATAACTAATAGAAGCTATGGGCAAATATAGTGGTGAGAACTTCATTACATTTTATGAAACATTTTTCTTCTCATGTTGTCCTGATGGCTTTGTTTTGTTGATGTTTTTTGTAATTGACACCCAAGCATCAAGAAAAGACTTCACGTGTTTTACAGTAAGAAGGCAGGTCTCTCTCCGATTGGACAGCTGTATGTCAATCACCATCCAACCTTCACACTTGGTGATCCAGGCAAGGGTACGTTCAAGTGACTCGCTTCCCAGAGTCCACAGCCAGATAATTATTTCCAGTTGCAATTAGAATAGCCGCAAGTTTTTCTTTTCTCCTCTGTGAGCAAAGGGGATCAGCAAATATCCTTTCCCCTGGTTTTTTGCTTGTCTGACACGCTTGTATAAATACCCTCCACCTGGTCATGGGAGTGTCTTTAGGGGAGCTATCAAAGCATTCATAAAAATCAAGATGTATGTGACATCCAGTGGATTTCCCCCGCGCTGCACACGGCAGGCAAACTCAGGAGGGCCAAGCCGGGGTAAAGTTTCCTCTCTTTTCCTCCCTGACTAGCGGCTGACGCCTGATTGACTGTGATGGGCTTTTTTACGCCCTGCACGTGTTGTTCCGCTGTTCAGCCCTCGCTTCATCGTCTGCCTTCTCAGTGAGGTTGGTTCTCTGCTCGGCTTCCACCTTCTAATGTGCATTTGTAAATCCAAAACCCGTCCTGAAAACATTGGTCTGCTCATGTACTTCACGCTTTTTGTTCTTAAATATCCCTCTCACCGCAGCGTTCCCCTACTCCCCATGCTTCGTTTACAGATTAAGGCCTGCGTTGGCGTATGTAAAAACACAAGAAGAGGCAATTGGATATTAGGAACATGACTGTGAATGAATACATGTGCATGTGTTGGATCTGTCAGCAGCGCTGAGTGGCTTGGCTCGCATGTGAAACATTAATAAAGTTGGGACTGATGACACGCACACTCATATCTGGTGATCAGAAACTCTGGGAAGGCGGCCATGATGGAGGGCTCCTGTGTGTGTTCGACCCCGTGCTCGCTGATTGTTCTGTCTGAAAACAGTTAGAGGAAACTGGGAATGCTTCAAGAAAAGGAAACAGATTCCTGGGAGGGACAGAAAGTAGTGACTCAGTTATGTTTTTGGCATTTAAAGGCCAAAGGTGAATATAGGGTACGATTTGTAACTAGTAGACATCACCATCAAACATCCCCAGTTGATTATTTCCTACGTATGTTCTTGATCTTTATGTTTTAATATGCAAATGATGAATTATCCTAGTATTTTTTGGTACATCATTCGATATCCAAACATTGGGAAAGCCAGGTTTATAGTCGACAAATAACAGTCAAAGGTTTTTGTAGAGGGAATGTTGGATGTCTCTTAGTACCACTCCATAACTCAGAAAATAGAGTCAACAGCCTTAGAAAATAAATGTTGCCATGTTTTGAGGAATAAAATGTACTATAAATCAGACTTTTGATGATATTTTCAATAACTCCCACTAAAAACCTTCAAAGTATAGATAGGGATGCAACTGGAAAGAAACGGTCTAAAAGAAATGCACTTTGGTCAATAATGTAAACATAATGAAATGACTGATACAGTATCACATTGAGACTTCACCAGTATTGACAGTATTTGTGTATTGCAACGTTTCTGAAAGTGAATGTTTATTTTGAATGTTTTCTTATGACTGGTAAAATGAAACTTGTCAATGAAGCAGAACAGCTCAAACTCTCAGGGTTGACTAATGCATGAAAAGCTATATGTTTTTGCCTTAAGTGTTTCATCTTAAAAAGGAAACGCTAAAATTCCCCAGGTTAAAAGGTTTAATGAGGAAACGTTTATTTTAATGAGCCATGCTAGTGTGTAGCTTTGAGTAATTCTACCTAAATGTCCCACTTCAAAGTTTTTTCCACCTCATCCTAAATTCATGGTCATTACTTTTTACTTACCTCTTTGTTGCAGGGACATTCCCAAAGCTGTAGGGGGCAGTGTTTGTTTTACTCAGCGGGGTCTGACTCTGGCCATAACTGGGCATATATGGTTCAGGTGAGAGCAAAGACTTCTGGGCCAGCCTGCAGAGATGTCTACATACTTTCCATTCTTTAATGAAGCCCTTCAATGACTCCAGCACTTTAAACACACACTCACTCACATACACACTTTCCACCAGTGCACGGCCCCTGATAATAGACTCTATGGGAAGCCTGTGAAGTATTTCAAAATGCCAAACGGCTGCGAGGGGTGTAGATGTTTGAAGGACACTAATGTAGGAGCTGAGGCCTAATATAAACAGCATTATTCACATGAAAGCAGGTGCTGCGGCCATTAGGGCTTCACAGAGAGGTGGCACTCCACCGGCACCCTAATGGCACTTCTTTGGTTCAAACACAAGGATCTGTGTATACGCCGATTTCTTTGTAATCTATCTTTCCTGAAACAATCAGCTGTAAAATGATTTGTCACTCTTTATTTTACAAGAACATTTCCCCCCCATTCTCCGGGATCAAATCATAACACAAGTCTTCATCCAAACCTTCGGAGGCTTTTTTTTTCATTGCGTCCAGAGCGTGTGCTTTCTATATACTACAGCCCGCTTGTTAACCCATAATAATAAATCAATATTCAGCTGAGAAGCAACTATAGCAGCTGTTCAAATACATGCTCGCATTTTGAAACCCACAATGCGAGCATGTAGGTGGGTTTCTTTTTTCTTTTTAGGCCTGTAATTTACAACCACCTGGAAAATATATCTGGCCAGTAGCTCGGTCTCTCACGAAATTATTAATCCTACAGAAACGTTGAAGCGGCCATCTAACCAAAGGGAAGCTGTTAAACTTATTGTGTGGTGACCGCACAAGCACTGTCAGCAGCAGTATAACGTGGCTATCCCAACGGCAGAAGCTTGTAACTGACAGAAAAAAAACGTTCTTGTAATCTTTGATAAAGGTCCAATCAGAAGAATCGGGGAGGAACATTCAGTAAACGGGAGGCGGTGAGGATAAGGAACACATTTTCTTGTTTTGGCTACGGCCAAAAAGGCCCACTCAATAGGAAATTAAACAAATGAATGCATTTTTCAAAGTCAGATGGAGATTAATTCGATTTGAATTGTTCTCACCAGCCAGAAGAAGTGAGCCATCTCGCCTTTAAACTGTTTTTGATCAGCGAGAGATTAAACGGCGAAGTTGGTTGTTACTCAGCTGTTTTTGGCTCCTCCGCTCAACATCCACCATTGTACTTCCCTTTGATAGTGACTCAGGAGTTTTACACTAACGCAATTATTTTGAGACTTAAAGTGACAGAAAAAATGCATGAAGAAATATAAGTGTAGGGTGCATTTTCTGTGGAATTAAGCAGATGAATAAGAAAATGGGTGCGTAGCAATGCTGCTTATTCATAAACACAGTAATGCAACCATGCCCCATTACAGACCCCTTCAATGAATGCCTTTCTTCTTTAGATTTTGTAGAACTTCTATTTTATACTTCTAAAGAAAACTATTATAACCTATACTCCTCTAAATGTATTTGATGCCTTTAACTGACTAGTTACTTTGCAGATTCAGATATCAAACATTCAATATAAACTCTTAATATCACCTTTACTAACTGCAAAATCATTGACTATAATACACTTTTGCTGCCATTTAGGTAAAATATTTGAGTTTTTCTTCCCCCATAACCTATATTGTAACCAGTGTTTCTTTTATGCAACAGCCAAACATATATTTCACAATTTTAAAATGTAAAGTTTTTGATGCCAGTGTAACGTTGTTTTATATATTTATGCTTCAACTTAAAATCGAAAGTAGTACGAAAATAAAGTAGACCCCAAGAAGGCATTTGTGAGTGACAACATTTTTTATAGGATTTAGATGAATCATTGAATCGTTTTGGGTTAACCCTAGCAGTACCACTCTGTGACCCACCCACTGGCCAGGCATATCCAAGATTAAAGATGAACGCAGGGGCAAATCAGTTATCAAGTCCAAAACACTCTTCGTCAACTTCCCACTGTGCCGTTAATGCACACACACACACACACACACACACACACACACACACACACACACACACACACACACACACACACACACACACACACACACACACACACACACACACACACACACACACACACACACACACACACACACACACACACACACACATGGTTGATCCTCATCCTTCCTGCAATGGAGGTCACGACCCCATGTACCAGTACCAAGAAAGGAATGAGGCTGGGGATACATAACCATAAAAAGTCATGGCAGATTTTTGTGTTCAGGCCAGGAATGGATGTTTTCTGAGTGAAAGACATACAGAAGTCCTTTATCTTTAATAAAGGTTATTGACTGTATATAATTGGAAAATCGAAATGTTTTGATGGAAGTTCATCTTCCCTTGGAGGGATATATACATCTTCAAACGCAACAAGTCTCCAGAAGTACCTGTGCTTGGTCAAGGTGCTGGTACTGTAGGTGTACTCGATGTATTTGAACAAAGCCACACCCATTAAGTTGTATATGGAAATGCTACATTTGCGAAAAACTTGCAAAAAGTCCCGCACAGCCACCTAACCCTTAGCATTTGAGGTTAATGCTTAACCTAAAACATATTTAGAGTGTTTTGCAAATTGAGGGTTACCACCTAGATATGACCCTTATTTCAGTCTGATATGCTAAGCTAACAAGCTGCTAGAATAATATTCATTGCCCGGATATAATCAGGATATCTTTCCTTCATCTTACACAGTTTACAAATAATTTCCTAAAATATTCAAACTATACCTTTTAATGAGGGTTCATGATCTCTTTTTTTAGCTAACAATCTCAAAGTACAATCAAAGTGGTCTTTTTCGCAAACTTTGGGTTTTAAGAGTTTATGTTTTGGTTGTGGTTGGGTTAAAGTCTTTCAACACTCCAAACACAGGGACATTTTGAGAAATGAGGCCCACTGAAACTGAAACTGAAAGAGGCTAAATATTGGTGGTTCATAATGGGGGACTGACGAGTGACAATATGTATAACTCTAAAAAGGTCTTAGAGAGAAACAAGGAAAAACAGGAACAGGAAGGAAGGTCTGTGTGACCTACAAATGGTAAATGCCAGTGATGTTACTGTAAAATCTGATATTCTCCCAAGAAAACTTAAATCATATTAATAAGCATTTACATATGCTTATGCTTCTAAAAGACTGCCTGTATCTCTTTTTATATCTTAAACATTTGGAACACTAGCTGGATATTAGTTTAAAATCTTCTGGTTTTCTGATAAGGTAGTACGGAAGGCTATCATTTTATTGGGTTGGACTTTTTATTTCTTTTTAGAGTTATTCCAAAATAAAGTTCAAAAAGCAATTGAACCTGAAGAGAAGACAAAGAAATAAAACGGTGAGACAAAGCTTACATTGAGAAATACATGTAAAAGATTATTAGTAAATATGAATGTGCAGGTGGAAGGGTTGAATAGCGGAAAAGTTTAAAATAATTCTGACAAACCCTACTCCACGCTACATGTCCTACAGTTTACGACTAACCAGTGAACATAGTGAAGCTTTTTGCAGCTAAATGGTGTCTTTCCTCAGAAGTGCATATAAACCGAAATAGTGAATATTGGCCTTAATTTCTTGGGTCGACATAAACACAACCCCAAATGAGAGCATATGATTTTTAGTGTCTAATGAATCTTCAGTTTTTGGAAAGGCTGGGAATCTGAAAAAATTAGCATCATTTATTATAATTCCTATTTATTGGTGTCACAACTGTAATAACTTCGAAACACCTGAATCACTGCGGGAGTCATTATCTCCAAATAAGTTTAATGGTTCAGACTTCATCTTGTTCACTCCTAAAGTCATGAAGGGCTTAGTGGATCTTAGCAGTGAGTAAGTGGCTCCTCAACTGGAAAAACATTGGCTTATAGTTGTAAAGACCTAATGAAGCATTAGCTCACACTGCTCCTACCCCCATAGCGCTCCCCTAGCCTTTCCCAGAAGGAGGGAGGAAAGAACACAGGACTGACAGTATGGCCGTCTAATCCGTTATCTCTCCTGCAACCTGTTGGTCCCCAGCGTCTCGGCCGACTCGGACCCTCCAGCTTCCTCTGGGCAGGGGTTTCACGTACGCTCCGTTGACAGCTATCTCCCCAGAGCAATTGTTAGTAAACACGATTTAACTGCTTACCCCAACAACAGGTTTCCCCTAATCCAGGCCGCAGAGGAGACCCCCCTCTTACCCTTTTGACCCTTCCCTCAGCCCGAGCCCCCTCCACTCCTCCTCCTCCGTGGTGGTGGTGGTGGCGGTCGATGAGCCGGTGAGATAAGCCTGGGTGGAATTCCCGTCTGGGTGTTCTTGGAAGTGACCTGGGTGGCAGAGGAGCGTCAATGAAACTCAGTCAGCACTCCACTCAATAAGGAACCAGTCTGAACCTTGGCTTAATTTCACATCACTCTAATTTCTGATTCTATTTTGTCTGGCTCCTTCTCTTCTTTTTTGGTTAAAGGTATCAGAGTAGAAAGGAAAGAAGGTAAAAAGAGGCAGCAATGCTTACATAGCTGGGAGCCGGAGTGAACTCTCAACAACCTCTAACCCCGGGTAAGACAGACTTAAAAAGTCTTGTTGTGCATGAATCGAGGAATGAGCTTAGCGCTGGAAAAGAGCTTGAAAATAACACCAAGAATGTGATCTAATGCAAATCCGATTTCTTGGAATTATGAAAAGGAATCATATTGGAGACGTGTGGCGCAGTGGATTGAGCCCACTGCAGTCAGCATGTTGTTGTGTCCCTGGGCAAGACCCTTCACCCCAAATTGCTCCTGTGTGGATTGCCCACAGTATTGAGTATGTAAGTCGCTTTGGATAAAAGCGTCTAACGAGTAACATGGAATGTAATATTGGGGTCAGATTTACTGTATTGCCAGACACAGTGCTATTTTGTTACAAAATATTGGCATTGACCTACAGCCTAAATGTTACGACCACAGCCATTCATTATTGTCAGTGTTTTGCAAGCATTGTGGACTTCTCCAAGTAAACAAACCTCTCAGATGAGATGTACGACCAGGCGGCCATATTTAACCATGTGTCCAGCACTTCCTTAGAGACCGTGGGTGGAGAGGCCAGTCGTCTGGGAAAGAATGCTAGGGGTCTAGAGTGGCCCGGGTTAGGCAACGGCCTGGCCATTGTGCCCCAGGAGAAGGTAATTAGGAAGTGAAACCTTGACCAGTTGACAGCAGGCTTTGTTCAGGGGCGAGTGGGCCAAGAGAAATGCTTTTGAAAGCTTTTTCACTTTCTTTGCAGAGGCGACCTCAACCCTTTCCTCCAGAAACACGCTGGGGGAGATCATATAAGTTTCTGGGGAAAAATGCATTGAAGGGGGGTTAAGTGGTATTTATTGAAAGAGAAGAAATCTATAGGCAGTGCGTTGTTTGACAAGAGTACCTAACCAAATATACAGTGTACAGTATCTGTTTACCAAAAATGTCATTTCTAATCCACGTTGAACTACAGTTCCAGTAAAACATTTATATCCTTACATACCGTACTACAAATATATATATTTAATTCTACAAATTCTGGTAATCATGCTAATAATACCCACAGTCTGGGCTGAAATCAACAGCCTGTCCGGTTCAGAGTCCAGTACACTCACCTCTTCTTATGGGCTGCAGCTGCAGCTGGGGCTGCCAGCCAGGCAATAATCAGCTCTACTTTTCCTGTACTGTACATTTTCTCTCCAGCATTACACTTGTGGAAGAGCCAAAGGACCATGCATCACCGCGGTGAGGGCATCCAACACCGGGAGCCCACGCCTGTCCTGTCCCTGTCGACCCCGCGCTCTGCTTTCAGCTCCTAATGTGGCAGGAAAAGTGTGAACATGGGTTTGGCAAACTGCAGTGGAGTTCAGCATCATCACCACGGGCCTGAAAGGGGAAACATGCATAGTCCTTGGACAGCTGGCCTACAAAATCCTGCTAAGGATTAACTCCTTGTACTTCTGAATCCAGCCAGAGGTTTTTAAATAATAATCCCTGACAAATTTGACTTTGTACTGTTTTATATATTTATATTATAGCTGCCTCATTAAAGTTGAGCATTGGCGTTCATTCTTGGCCTTTTAGTACAGTATATGTAGCTGAATAACATCACCTCAAAGGACCACTAGCTAGCATAAGTAGTGTAAGTGTAGTTTTTTAGATTATTTTGTTATATACTTTATTAAGGGTTTTACATTTCTGTAGCATCTGTGTCCAAACTAAATATCACACTATGTGTCATATGATTTTAGGATTTGCATTGAAGGAGTGCAATGGAAATAGTGTTGCACGGTGTACCGATACTTGAAAGGTACCGCGATACCCTGCCGTTAAAAACGTTACGGTTCCTCCGTTTCATTAGTATCGGTACTTTAAGAATGACGGGGAAAAGTACTCCGGTGAGAAAGCGCTGTTTTAATAAGAGCCGTGTGTAAGGCAAGGCAAGGCAAGGCAAGGCAAGGCAAGGCAAGTTTATTTATATAGCACTTTTCAACACAAGGCAATTCAAAGTGCTTTACAAAAAATGAAAGACATTAAGAAAATGGCATTTAAAATCAGTCATTAAAAAGAAAAGCTAATAAAATAAACATTAAAAGAAAAAATAAATGGATAAAAGTTACAGTGCAGTCTAAGATATGAATAGTTCAATTAAAAGCAGCGACAAAAAGAAAAGTCTTCAGCCTGGATTTAGTAGTAAGAGTTGCAGCGGACCTGCAGGTTTCTGGGAGTTTGTTCCAGATATTTGGAGCATAATAACTGAACGCTGCTTTACCATGTTTAGTTCTGACTCTGGGGACAGAAAGCTGACCAGTCCCTGAAGACCTGAGAGATCTGGATGGTTCATAATTTAGCAGGAGGTCAGAAAAGTATTTTGGGCCTAAACCATTCAGTGCTTTATAAACCAGCAGCAGTATTTTTGAAATCTATTCTTTGACACACCGGAAGCCAGTGTAAAGACTTCAGAACTGGAGTGATGTGATCCACTTTCTTAGTGTTAGTGAGGACTCGAGCAGCGGCGTTCTGAATCAGCTGCAGCTTTCTAATATATTTTTTAGTGAGACCTGTGAAGACACCATTGCAGTAGTCGAGTCTACTGAAGATAAAAGCATGGACAAGTTTTTCCAAATCCTGCTGTGACATTAGTCTTTTAATCCTAGATATATTCTTTAGGTGATAGTAGGCTGATTTAGTAACTGTTTTAATGTGACTGTTGAAACTCAGGTCAGAGTCCATGACTACACCTAGATTTCTGGCTCTATCTGTTGTTTTGAACATTGCAGACTGAAGCTCAGCGCTAACTTTTATACGTTCTGCCTTGGCTCCAAAAACCATTACCTCAGTTTTATCTTTGTTTAATTGGAGAAAGTTCTGACACATCCAGTCATTGAATTATTCAATGCACTTACTCACTGTTTGAATTGGAGCATAGTCTCCTGGTGAAATTGTTACGTAAATGTGTGTGTCATCCGCATAGCTATGGTAACTTATTTTGTTGTTCTTCGTTATCTGAGCCACTGGTAGCATGTAGACGTTAAAGAGAAGAGGCCCCAAGATGGAGCCTTGAGGTACCCCACATGTCATATTTGTCAACTCAGATGTGTATTTATTTACCTATAGAAACAAAGTTGTTTCTGTCCTTTAAGTAGGATTCAAACCAATTTAGAACTGTTTCCGAAAGTGTATTCAGCGCTCTGCTTCCACTTCCTGCACTGCAGCTGTGCCTGCAGTTCCTCCCCTCTCAAGCACGCTCGAAGTCACTCCCTTCTCTCGTGCACGCGCTAGCTGCCAGAGCATAGAAGAGGCATGAAAAAAATCTTTCAAAGCTTCGCCCATTCACTTGAATGGGGTGACGTAGAAGATTTGTAATCTTCGCCGAACTGCATTGTGGGGAGCGGAGCATGGCTTTGCAAGCATCGTGAGCATCAAAAGTTGAGCAATGTTCAACTTTTGATGCTCCCGATGCTTTCGAAGCTGGCATCAGCCAATCAAATCCCGTTTATGCAAATCCCACCAGTACAAGAGCTAGCCAATCAAACCGCGTGCAAGCTGGGAGAGCCAGACCGCAGTTCATTTTCTCATATTCCAAACGAGAAATTACGGTAGCAAATCACCCAGTTCTTTACGACCAGAACTATTTACCGGGATACAAACCGGAGGAACCAGGCATGGAGGGAGGTGGCAGAGACAGTGGGTGAAACTGGTAGGTTTTCGCCTGTTTGGGGATTTTATATCCAGTTTACTTCGTTTTAACATTGCTATTGCTTTGTATGCGGGGGCGGGAGATTCATGTGATTGGTTGTTGGTCACCTTGGGCGCGTGAAATTGCCAAGCTTCAGACACGCTCAGCATCAAGATTTTTCAAGATTTTTTTCATGCCTGTGTGTGGACGGGCCGTAACTGCCGCTGCGCCTCGGCTTGTTGACAAAAAAGACGCCAGAAGCGAAAAACAAAAAAGTTGTTTATAGATGATGCTTAATTGTATTTAATACAAATTCTAGTCATTTATTTTATTTATTGTTCTCATTGTTTAAAAGTTTGTGTTATGGTTATGGTTCTGGTGTGAAATAAAGCACAATAATTACATTTAAGACTGTTTCCCTTTTTTTAAGAAAAGTATCGAAAAAGAATCGGAATCGCAATTCTTGACTTGGTATCGGTATCGAAACCAAAATGTTGGTATCGTGACAACACTAAATGGAAATGACTTACAATAAAAAATCTCCCCATTATCCAAATTGCAACAACCTTAGATGACTTTCACAATCCTAAATGTAGTCTGTTTCAATTCAACTCTGGTGCAGTTCGACCTCTTGTGCAGTTCGTTTAGGGCAGTTTTGAATAAAGTAATTGTACTCTGGTCAAAACAAATAAAAAGCTCTGAGACCATTGAGGTGGATGTTCTTGATATGACATTTGTGATCATTAAGACATTCTTCTCTGAAATCATTTAGCACTGCTTCTTCGTACATACCCCTCAGAAGATGTCCGAAACACCACAAGGTACCTTTAAATGTAATGAATTCTGCAAATCACTTACTTACATAGTGGGCGATGGTCATGGATCTAATTATTTATAACATAAAACATCTGCAATGATATCTGTGACCAAATAAAACAACAATATAGCTTGTCTTATTATCTCCAGAATGTGCCATGCTAAAACACTATGACTTGGCAATGAATAAAATAAACATCTGTCTTTCAAATGAGCATTTCATACAAAGCTGTTACTGTACATAGTGTAAATCGGCAAAACTGCACCAAAACAGTCCTTCTCATATGAATGCATTGCACCTCAATTGAGGTGTCCTTGACTGCACCTCTCTGAAATATGTTTACTGTACAACAACAAAACTGCAAAATGCACAAAAAATAATTACAATGGGAAAAACAGACGGAAGAATGTGGAATAATCATGTATTTAACCTGAGCCCATGACCACAACAAACAGATTCCTCTATGCTCGGGTTTGAGCATTAGCCTTGCAGCTATTCTATAAAACACCAGAAAGAAGACGAGAGGAATCTACATGTCCTTTGTTTTCCTCTTTGTTCTCTGCCTTATTATGGGAAGCCATTTGGCAGCGACCCTTGGTAGACAGTGGTTTCATCCAACTTGGTCTCTCAGGGATTTATTTGGTTTCCTTCCACATTGGCTTGAACGGAGCAAATTATATGTGTAGATGTTTACAGAGTGAGTAAACCATCAGTAATGACCATAAGGCAATCAAACAGATCCTTGAGTTGCATGCTATGATGTTGTGACCCTTGTGAAAGCCTAAGGGAGTCAAAGGTAGGATTCAATGCACATTAAAAAAAAACCTGCCTGCATGTCAGAGTCAGAAGCACAATTTGCAAGACCAAAACATTGAAGTCTGCACTTAAAAATGAATGATGAAGGCTGCATTAACATGGCCCTTTGGTATTAAGGGATCAACTGTACTGTACTAATGTTGGTGTGGATCCTCAAACACATCTCGTCGTCGTGTTTTGGAAAAATAACATCACCCACTTGAGGTGATTATTCTTAACATCACTCAGGTTTTATGAACTTGTTAGGGAAAATCTGCGGCTTTATGGGTGGTTTTGCTCCGCTTTCGTACTTTTACGGTGCTTACGTCTCTTAGTGCAGGTTTCACAAACAGACCTTTCCAAGTAAATGAAGTCAACCGATTGCTCTTGACTTTACTCCTGGAGGCCGCGGAGCTGGGACAGGGATCAGTCCTCGGTGACTGCGGTGGTTAAAGTTTTTATGTAGTTGACAGAGGAGTTAGAGAATGCCAACGGACATTTAGATTAATGATGGCATCCTTGAGGCCAGTATTATGTCACTCTGAATGAGGACTGAAGAGACAGAGGGATGACATTTTTAGAGGCCTGGTACTTATGAACACATTTGTGTGTATTTGCAAGGCAATTGCATGCCAAGAGAACCAGACCCACACACTGTACACATGCATACACTTCTCAAGGACTCCACCATAACACACTCTTCTGTGGCTGCTGTTGTATTCTGTAAGTGTGTGTATATGTGTGTGGTGAGTGCCATAGTTGGCTGGTGGGCCAGTGTTTGATGATGAAGTCATCAGTTTAAGTAAACTCCAGATGGCCAGTCAGAAAGTAAAACAAGTGCCATCTGCTTAGATTCAACTGCTGCTCAACTTCACCCCTCTCCGTCCCTCTGCCTCCCCTCCTCTCTGGGTTGGCACAGCTAAGGACTGTGCCAACAGACTGAGTGCTCAGAACATTAATGCCATTAGTGAAATGTTTCAGAAGAGGCATCCAAGCACAATGCATTACACTAGCACTACACTACCACCAAGGGCTACGCTCTCTGCTGGCTTACGCAGTCACAAGGTAATACACAACCTGGAAATCAACGGAGGTATTGACTTTGTAAATGGTAAAACATGTGTGTCATTTATATATATGAGACATGTAGATAAATGACCTCCAGACATTAGGAATACCTTCAAAGAGACTAACAATTGATATTGATTTATTTGTTATTTAATATTGGATTTATGTTGTTGTTTACTGGTGGTTTAAACACCGAATGCAGGAGGTCTGAGGTTGATTGGCGAAACGAACCCAACAAACCCAAGACATTCATCCAGTAGACCGCTGTTTATGACCTATGTGAAACCAAACCAGTTGACACTAGATTATTTTAATTCACGTACGGGAAAAACCTTAACAAACATACTATTTATTTTAAGAAAACCATAATCTATTATTAAGTCTCACCAATGTATGTGTTGCCTCATTGGTATGGTTTTCTTTTGTGCATATGTTTCCATTTAAAATGTTAACCAAAGGTTTCGAACTGCACGGTTATTCATTATGAAATAGATATGATAGTATTTTTGTAGGTGACGGGGTTGAACTGAGAGGGTTCATGATTGTGCTGGTGGGACACCGAAAACATTTGGAATTGTCCTCTTTGGAATATGATTACACGACATTTTCTGTAGAAAAGGGTCAATCAAGGGGCAAATACCAATTTAGATTAGCTCAAGGCTAAAGAGTAGCTTAACATGCCTTGCTCTCAACAAAATAAGATCTTTCTGTGGGCCTGCACTAATCCATAGGGTTTTATGAAATAGGCTCATTGCTTATTTATCCTATTCCAAAACTAAATGTTTAAGACATGTATACAATTCAATTATTGGTAATCATGAAAAACAATAAAATACCTAAAAGTCATGACTGTTCCTTTAATTGTTCCCTATGTCATGTAAATCAACCCAAATGTAACGACGACTACACAAAAAGGTGGGACTTTACTTTTGTGACATATGGCTGGCTGTATGTTATTGCTTCATGTGATGAATAAGCTAAGGCAGGTTTTGTTTCCCTCCTCCCACTGATGCGGAACTTCATCGATGCCCTTCACATGGCTTAAAAAACATTAAACTCTACACATCGGTTAAGCTGTGTGTCCCAGAAGAAAAACAGGACCAATCTCCCTCACCACTGTATGTTGTAATTAAGCCCACAGCTGGCAGTTCCCATTACGGCATCAGGGCGAGCAGGCAGGCCTGGTTATGGGACTACAGGCCCTCCTCCTCACCTCACCGCCCGCCTGCCGCTTTTTTCCTCTCCTCAGCACCTGTACATTGTAAAGAAGCCCAAACAGCCCTGCAGCTAACAGTCTGATGGCGGGGAGAGTGTTTGTTGTGAAACACTTTGGTGTAACACATCATCTCCCCCCGCCTCAGCGTACATTTCCACATTCCTGCCTCGCCAACTGTTCTAGCTCGGGCCAGGTGGGGAATATGTCCACACGTGGTTTTAGGTTCAGTAAAATTCACACCAACCCTTTTATATCTGACAGGAAACTACATGGAAATGTGGCATAATGGAGAACAGGCTAGTGGTGCGACAATTGCTGCGGGGCGACAAAAGCTGAGGGCGACGGGTTTCATCACATCTGCCCCACCTCCCCTCCCCTAACTAACTCACTCACTCCCACCTCCCTCCCAGGACAAAACGTTATGGTCCAGCAAGAATTTTAATGTCGTGCCGCTCTGAGTTTGCCCACACCACACCAAACGCGGCCTAGTCCCCGAAGGCCCGCTCTCTCCTGGCCAAGATCAGCTGTCTGACCGCAGAGCAGCCTGCTGTAAACACTAGCCAGATTACCACACTGACAACACACACACACACACACACACAACTCTGCAGGAACGATCACGCTGACAAACTTACAAGCAAGCATTGTCAACAAAACAATTTGCTTCCAGCTGCACAGCATATTGATTTAGATGGAGGCAGTTAGAACGATTACAACTGGATCGAATAAAAACAAGACATTAGCATTGAAATCCATTTCAGACTGTGGGAGTCTTATGTAACATTAAGGAGAGAAAAAAAAACTAAACTAAGGTAATAATGTGCATATTACATCTATTTCCCTTTCCTGCAGGTGCTACAAAAGCCAGATTAAAGACAAACCTAAAAAGTATAACCAGCCTAAACACACGGCACCGGGGTCACAGTTGTTATTGTTCTGAGTGGCGCTGTCAAACATTAAAATGGCCGTGAATTTGTGTGGCCCTGTCTCCCTTTGTCCATGTGTGTTTATGCAAGAGTTTCTGTCAAAACATGGAGAAAAAAAGATAAATGTGGTTAATTAAAAGAACATTTATTTGGTAGTCGCTGTAATAGATACCTCATTGTTGGGTCCGGGGGCAAAGCTAAACCCTTTAACCCATCACAACCGCTGCAAAAACTGAATTTGACTCCAGCAGAGGTGTTCAACTTTTCCTCTTGTATGTTACTTATCACTGCCACACACACACACAGACACACACAAACAAATGCATACATACACATACTGTGGCCAATGGCAAAAAACATTCCGTAAAACTTTTGTAATAGCTTCAGAATTAGTTTTGCTTCAATCGCGGAACTCAACTGGTGTTTATTTGGGACAGCCATTTCATTTCTTTTTTTAAATAAAGCTTGCTCCTAAAAGATGGGAAATACTTTTGAACCAGTATGAATATTCCCTACACTACCAGTCAAAAGTTTGGACACACCTTCAAATTTGAAGCTTTTTATTTATTTAAATGTGTTCTACTTTGTAGATTAATACTGAAGACATAAAAACTATGAAAGAACACATATGCAATTATCTAGTTAAAAAAAAAGTGTTAAAAAATCCAGAATATGATTTTTATTTTAGACTCTTAAAAGTAGCCCCCTTTTGCCTTGACAGCTTTCCACACTCTTGGCTTCTCTCAGTGAGCATCATGAGGTCGTCACCTGGAATGGTTTTCAATTAACACGTGTGCCTTGTCAAGAGTCAATTTGTGGAATGACTTGCCTTCTGAATGTGTTTGAGACCATCAGTTATGTTGTGCAGAGGTAGGGTTAGTGCACAGTAAAAATCCCTATTTGACTACTGTTGTTGTAATCCATATTATGGCAAGAACCACTCAACTCAGTGAAGAGAAACGACCGTCCATCATTACTTTAATAAATGAAGGCCAGTTGATGCGGAAAATATCAAGAACTTTGAATTTATCCTCAAGTGCAGTCGCAAAAACCATCGAATGCTATGATGAAACTGGCTCTCATGAGGACCCCCCCGGGAAAGAAGACCAAGAGTTAGCTCTGCTGCAGAGGATAAATACACACGGGTTACCAGCCTTAGAAACCGCAAATTAAAGCACCTCAGATTAGAGCTCACATCAACTATCACAGGGCTCATGTAGCAGACAAATCTCAGCATCCACTGTTCAGAGGAGACTGCGTGAATCAGGCCTTCATGGTCCAATTGCTGCAAAGATCCACTACTGAGGATGAATAACAAGAAGAAGAGAATTGTTTGGGCCAAGAAACACAAGGAAGGGACCTTAGACAGTGAAAACTGTACTTTGGTCTGATGTTTCCAACCTCTGTGTCTTTGTGAGACACAGAGAAGATGAGCGGATGGTTTCTGCATGTGTGGTTCCCACTGTGAAGCATGGAGGAGGAAGTGTGATGTTGTGGCCGTGTGGGGGGGGGGCGCTTTGCTGGTGACTCTGTTGGGGATGTAATCAGAATTAAAGGCACACTTAACCAGCATGGCTACCACAACATTCCGCAGTACAGTAACAGTTTTGATGTCTTGTAGAAAATGTAGAAAACATTTAAATAAAAAACTTCGAATTTTAAAGTGTGTCCAAACTTTTGACTGTCTGCATTATACAGTAGCTTGAAATGAGCAGCGTTCACTCTTGCAATAGTTCAATCGTTCAACACAACACCTCTCTTTATCCCAACACACAACTGCCCAACAGCAACGAGCCTATCTGGCCTACTGGGGAAGTAAAAGATGTTCTTACTCAAAAAAAGAATAAGCTAGAGAAACGTCAATGTGTAGCCAGCAAGTTAATGAAAACAACTATACCCAACAACACGGTGCAGAAAGAAGAGATCATATTTTAAATGTCAGTTAAAGTGCTGCAGACGGCAATGGAATTGCACATGACAATATTCCCAACTTGGATACATTTTTATTATAACATGTTTATTCTGTTGTTTCAGGAATATAAATGATCAAGTAAAGGATGTAAATGTGGTCTTAATGGCCGCTTCGAAGGTAAGGAGTCAGCGACCCTTTTTTTCCTCTGAATAATACATTGGTGCTGTTTCTTTAAAAATGCTATGATTGATTAAATTGTGTGGAATCTAACTGTTCTACCAATGTAAGCAAAGGTGGGAGAAGTATTCAGATATTGTACTTTAGTGAAAGTAGAAGTACCAGAGAGTAGGAATACTCTGTTAGAAGTATGATGACACTGGTACTGTGCAATGACAAGTCCTGCAATCAAAAAGTTACTCAAGTAAAAGTACAAAAGTATTCAAATTAAAATGTACTCAAAGTAAGTACTCATTATGCATTGGCCCATTTTTTTAATATATATATATATATATAATATATGTTTTAATTATAATTATGGTAACTTTATATTAAGGTACAGAAATTCCCCATCAACTAGTTGTTAATTACCATGCATATTAGCAGTATATTGCCTCTTTTTTAGTCATTATAAAACACTTATTAATGCCTTATTCTACATGACCGTATTCTACAAGTAATAGGCCATTAGTTGAGAGTTTCTCCTCAATAACCCTTTAATTAGTTCTTATTTATAAGTAAGGCAGTTAATGATCTCATACATGCAAGTGTAACATACACAGATTAGCACATAGGACCGCTAAGTGTGAACAAGGTAAATATAGCTAATGCTAGCTGTGCAATAAGCATGTATACAGGCTAGTATGGCTAACGCTAGCGTGTATGCTATCGCTAGCGCGAATGCTAACGCATTTTCTCATTGAGTTTAAACATCTCTAAATGTCATCACATAAACACAATACATGTTACTAATCCTTACAGTGTAGGTGTAAGTCTTACACTTAAACTTACAGTCATTGCTTTCTGACGGACTTGACCCTTTTACTCTTCAGGTTGCATAGGGGAAATTAGTAGCAGTCTCCTGCCATGCTATTCAGTTCACTTTCTCCTACTTCCTGTACCCGGTTTCCTGTCTAACCTTCAGTACAAATGTTACAAACATATAAATGTGCAAATATGAAACATACAGGTCAATATCACCTTGCTATTGGTAGCTGAACTGTCAATACCCCAAAACCTATTCTTAGATAGAAATACCTAATGTGTTGTTATTTAGACACAATTAACACTTAGTTTCATGTCTTGTTACATAAGAATAGATCATATTTGTTAAGTGTTATTATGGGAGAATTACTATTCTTGTGGTACTGCTGCCTTATTAGGCCTATATTGAGCAGAGCATATTAAGACCAAAACTCATGTAGCTACAACAACTTCCTTACTTACTTGCAATAAATAAGCACTAATTAGAGTGTTATTGAGGAAAACCTCTCAACTAATGGCCAATTACTTGTAGAATATGGTCATGAGGCATAAGAAATAAGGCATATTTAAGCGTTTTATAATTACTAATAAAGAGCCAATATACTGCTAATATGCATGGTAATTAACAACTAGTTGATGGTGAATGTGTGTAGGGTGTCTCGTCAAATGTGTTAGTTATGTTTATGTATTATGTCTGTCATGTTCATGTTTTTTCAATCAATCAATCAATCAATCAATCAATCAATGTTTATTTATATAGCCCAATATCACAAATGTTACATTTGTCTCAGTGGACTTCACAGTTTGTACAAAATATCAGTATGACAATACCACACCCTCTGTCCTTAGACCCTCACATCTTACAAGGAAAAACTTCCGGAGAAAACCCACAGTTTCACGTCTGGTCATGTCTGTTTATTTAGGTTCTTCATCTCTAGTCAGTCTCTGTGTTTATTGTCATGTTTCGTTTTCCATTTCCTGTTTTATTTTGTACTTACCTCTTGTCTTTCATGCAGGGTAGCTTGTGAATTTAGTCCAGGTGTAACTCAAGTCCTTTTTAAGTGCTGTTTATATTTCATGTTATTAATCCAAATGTGTGAAGTAACTAAAGGTACTAAATAAATGTAGTGGAGTAAAAGTGCACAAATGTACTTCTGAATTGTGGTGGAGTAGAAGTACGGAGTTGCATAAAATGGAAATACTTAAGTAAAGTACAAGTAACTCACAATTGTACTTAATTACTGTAGGCTACTTGAGTAATGTAGTTACTTCCCACCTCTAAAGTGTAAGGCATGCCATATTGCCAAAAGTGTGTGTGTGTGTGTGTGTGTGTGTGTGTGTGTGTGTGTGTGTGTGTGTGTGTGTGTGTGTGTGTGTGTGTGTGTGTGTGTGTGTGTGTGTGTGTGTGTGTGTGTGTGTGTGTGTGTGTGCGCGCGTGTGTGTGTGTGTGTGTGTGTGTGTGTGTGTGTGTGTGTGTGTGTGTGCGCGTGTGTGTGTGTGTGTGTGTGTGTGTGTGTGTGTGTGTGTGTGTGTGTGTGTGTGTGTGTGTGTGTGTGTGTGTGTGTGTGTGGCTTTGACGTGTCAAAATGCAACATGTTCCAGCTGACCGCAATTAAACGGTAAACTGGAAATACTTACTGTTGATTTAGTTGTACATAATTTGGTCTTAATGTGTTCCACGGAGGAGTCGGTTACCTCACCGTTCACCACCCAGAGCGGACACACATTTATCTAACTGGGGGTTTATCAATTAAGCTCCCTTCGCCCTCACCCCTCCTCCCCTCACTTGCTTTTTGTGTGTTCCAAGGCAACAGGATCTGGAAAAAACAGCGCACACAAATCGTAGGCTTCGCAATCAATCAAGGAGCCGAGCTGTGCGGCTCTGGACTCGAAACAAACACAGCCAAGCAAAGAGGAGGAAAAAAAGAACACAATTTCACAAGTTGGTTTTTTTCATCTCTCTTCTTTATTATTTGACTCTGTTAGCTTCATAAATCCTCTGGATGGGAGATGGGAGCCTCAGTCAGAGATTTATATCCCATGCCTTTTTTCTAATCCAATATCCCCTCCTCTCCAGCCATTCCCAAAAGGGTTTGGCTGTGAGGACTCAGTGGAGGCTCTGCTGAGGGGAAGCACACACACACACGCACGCACGCATTTACACGCATTTACACACACACACACACACACACACACACACACACGTGCACACACACGCACACACACCCTGAGTGACGAGAGCAACAAGAGGAATGTAGCGAGTTGCGCCACATCCCAGCTGGACTGACAGTGAGTGCTAGCGGTGTCCTCCTTTCCACCGAGGAGGATGAAAGAACATCAACTGGTCGAAGACACAGAAGGAACGCCTGGAATTAAGAAAAAGGGGAAGCTGTCCAACAGGGGGCTTGCCTGGGAGACGACCTTGGTTCACTGCTAAAGCAAAGAAGTAGAAGATGGGAAAAGAATACAGAGAGAGGACTTCAAAAACACTACCCCATACCACACCTGTGATCAATTATGATCTGCAAAATTAGAGAGTTGCTAACATAACCCCAGCCTGTAATAATTCATAATTATCAGAAGAGCAGTGAGAACGGAGCTCGCAGGGTTCACACAGCTTTTGGAACAAGTTTGGAGGAGGGGTACGATGTCCTTGGTGGGGTCAAATGAATCTAAGTGTGGTTTAATCATACAATCATGTCTATTGTCAGTGAAAATATTTGCCTTGAGAAGCGGCTGTCTGTTATTACTGAAAAACCTTGTTACTTTCCCCGTCCGAAACCTCTTCCAACTTTTAAAACAAAAACGGCATTGTAAAATAAATGATGAAGCAATAAACACCTACTCCACCATTGTTTTCTGGCTTGTTTGTGTAGCTGCAAGCGATTGCCCTCTGATAAATCGCACTTGTGGGTTAATCACATCCATTAAACATTGATTGGAAACAAAGCAACACTAGATATATTTTGATCGAAAAATGAACCAAGGACTTATTTTGCTTAAAGAACTCGACAAACGTTTTTTTATTCTTTTTTTGCAAGGCATCATCAATGAAGATGACTCAATAAGGCGGTAATCTAACGCCGAAATGGGATATTTTATCTTTATCACCCACCTTTATGGTTGTAGAAACAGCTCTTATCTTAACGAGGGATTAACGTAACGTCCACACGGCAGCGTCGCGTTGAAGCTTGCCGGTGGGCGTGTCTGTCGTGGACCAACAACCAATCACATTCATCTCCCGCCCGGACACACAAGCACACGGTTTGATTGGCTGGTGCTTGTGGCATATGATTTGATTGGCTGGCGCTTCCGTCGATGTTTAAAAAGTTGAACTTTTCTCAACTTTCGAAGCGAGCAACGGAGGCAAAGCGACGCGACGGAACCACAATGCAGTTTGGCAAAGCGTGACGTCACCCCATTCAAAGTGAATGGTAAGCGTCTCCGTTGAAGCACTCAACGCTGCCGTGTGGACGTACCGTAAGAGTGATAAACGTTCTCAACCCTACGATCCTTGCCCTAGCTGTTAATAACACAATCGTGAAGAGAAAAGTGTTGCAAAGTCTGAAATATGAAGTGTCTAGATATGTTACACAGAGGAGTAGACAGGGAGAGATACTATCAGTGTGAAATGCGATGCTCTGATTATAAAAAACTATCTTTGCTTGTCGCCACTGCTGCTAAACCCGTAAGAGAATCACAGCAGTAATAATAAGACATGGCCTCACACCAGTGGACACTTCACTTACTGGGCGGAGAAGGAGGGGGGTGCAAAATGAAACTCCTTTCCAAACAATCCCTGTGCCAGAGAATATACCAGAGAATACACTCTCCCTGAAAGAAAATAAATCGAATCTCCTGTTTGGGTTAGATCGCAGAGAAAAAATAAAGACAATTTGCCGAAACTGCTCAATACCTAGTGTGTTACTTAGCACCAGAGCTAATTGTAGGAAAAATGTGAAATATGAGCCAAAATGGACAAGGATAATTGCTGTTCACTTTGAGATGCTAGTTCACAGCCACTTTTGTCAAATAAAGTCCTCCGAATTCAACAAAGTGTCACTGTTTATATGTGATTTCTTATCAGGATGATCAAGAAGTCATGTCTAAGATCCCGAGTGCACACTGTGTTGTAATATGTGAATGTGAGCCAGAAAATCCAACCTAGAAATTAGGAATAAAGTAATAAATCAGCCCAAGTCAAGCTTCTGAGAAAACAGAGGCAAGATTCTCATTTATTTCTACTCAGCACAAAGTTGTCTCAGCTGCAGGTATCTGCAGTTGTCTCTCATGTTACAGTGACATTATACACTATAATACATCATACTTTATTTCTGAAGTTAGATTTTTTTTTTTGCATAAGACTATGAAAAGACCTGTGTGGGCTTAAAAATGGCCAAACATTGACATTGGAAAAGGAAAGCTAGGCTTCTCAGCGTTTAAATCATCCATAATGACATGACAGCTAACATTCCGAAATACCACCGATGTAGTAGCTTTTGCATGAGGTTATAATTACAACCACATCAGCTAGGATTTTCCTAGTGTCTGACTTCCACTTCAGGGAAGCTTTAAGGCCCCAAAAGTTAGTTCCTGGAGGATGTTTGTATTGTTTTATCCAAGGTGATCTCCATCATCAAATACAACAGCTTGGTCAGTGGTCAAACTATGACCCTCCTCGTTCCCCTAATCGTTTTTGCATATTCATGACTGCCTATCATGGTCGTACTAATTATGATGGAAGTAAAGGAGAAAGTCATGACGTGGTGTAGTGTGAAAGAGTCTGCAGAGGGAGGAGAAGGTGGTAGATGGAAGGGTCGAACATCACACGACTTTCACCCTGCAGTTTGTGTCCCTTGGTAAACAGAAGACAACTCTGACTTATTTGAACTTGAGTAACTTACTAAATTTAAACGAAACACGTAATGTACTACAAATGTAATCTAATTTGCATAATTTGCTTACATTTTAACCCTAGCAATGATCTTTCCCTATCTAAGTATCGTATCGTAAGACACCTACGTAACATACTACGTAACTTAGGATACCCAACAAATGTTCTTTAATTTTTAACACAAACCATGATCTTTTCCTTAACTTAACAAAGTAGTTTTGTTGATCAGACCTAACCAAGTAGCAACTTAAGCTCCTAAATGTACATAACGTACCTACCTAATCAATGTACTAACACAAGTTACGTTACACATATACTTTATTTAATATAAACTATGATCGTTTTCTTAACGGTTATAACCAAGTAATTGTATTGGTCAAACCTAATCAGGTAGTAACTTAACCTCCCAAACTAACTTACATACAACAACATATGTTAGTATTAGTTGTTTTTAGTATTTGATATTTAGTATTTTACTTGAATGTGCAATATGACTTGTCACCAAATGACTTGTCACTGTCACAGGCTGTTACCTATTCTCTACTGGGGCACTGTAATACGTTACCAAGTAATTTTGTTCTCTATAACAAACAAAGCAGTAACATAACCTACCTAACTTACAGTATGTAACATACGTATTGTATTTAATTAACAGACAAACATAACTTTGGTCACATTGGTAGTATGATGCTTCCATTGCTTTAAAAGTGACGCATATGGCATCTGACCATGCTGCCATATTTGACAAGTTTAGAGTGAGAATGTTGGTCTAATCAATTTGGAAAAGTATTCAATTAAATTATTTCATGTTGCTTAGGGCCACATTTCGTATGGGGCTCCCCAGATTGTGTAATATAACAAAGCCTTAATCAACCTTATTATTTCACATTCCTTCACTGAACCCAGTATGGTAAAGCCTGTGTTTTGCCCTGTGAGTATACGGCTGATAGCTTAGGGAGGTAAATTATGCAAAGAGGGTCAGGTTGCTCAAACAGTTCGCCTGCAGGGCCGCCGGGGTGAGGTCCGACCGCGGTGGACCCGGTTAGCAGGAGGCCCAATCTGTCTCCCCAAAACCTTCAGAGCTAACATGCATCTCATTAAGTGAACAGCTTGCCGTCAGCACGGAGACAGGAAGTCAGACTGTTGTGTCATGATGAATGCTCTCGTAAGCACCGCATGTCATGGATGGAGGTTAAACTGAGGTATTCAGAGAGGGGGTGTGTAGGGGGGTGCATTGTGTTGTTGGAATAACCAAATAATTCTCACACACATTTTTTGTGTTGACACGGCTACCTACAAAAGACATAAAAGCATTAAATAGCATCCGTTTTTAATTGTGGAAAAATGTCAAGCCCGTAACTCCCAAACTATTAAATCTCAAACATCTTTATCTTGTTTTGTTGCAATTTACTTGTGGTACTAAAGCATACAAATGTAAGATTTATGTGACATCTTGAAGCTTGTATACCCAGATTAATTTTGCTCAGTCTTTTTAAAAATACAATTGTGAGATGTCCTTTTTTCAAATACAAAACTGAAAAAGAGAAAGAAATAGCCCGCATTGAGGGTCACAGAGTTATGTCCAAAAGTAGATTTATAAACGAGCCAAAAATGAGATTGGCTTACCCAACACTAAGTGGCCTGGAAGTCTTTACTCCAAAGCGGCAGTGTTTTATTGGGGGTTGAGGCAGAAAACGCTCGCCTGTCACACTGATGCATTTGTTATTACTCTAATTTGCAAACAATACCCCAAGCACTTCATATATAACCATTTTCTGGGATAATTTGATTGCTCAGATGCTTGTCTGGGTCCCCTGGGTCAACGGTTTTCGACCCAGTGTGCAATGTACACTATTTCAGCAAAGAAAATATACCTCATGAAAACTGGGGTGTGTGCCAACATGTACCCAGATGGTTCATTTAAGAACCATAAAAACAACATTATATGTTTCTTGTTGTACTTGTTTTATAAAACCACCAAGGATACCCCCTAATTCTCTTCATTCATGTGCAGAATAAACCCCACACACAAGTATGATTCATCTAGTGTTTGCACATACATCGTAGGTATGATGTTTGGCCAATTCAAGCTGCATATGGTCAGATCAAGCAAAAGGAAACATGTCAGACAGACCAGATGTGAATCACACAACAGGACTAATTCAGCCTGTTGAAATATAGGTATGTACTCAGACTTGGGTTGCTTCATCTGTGCACAAGAAGCAATTTGTCAAATATATAACAAATTACTGTCAAATAATAATACATCAAACATACTGTATAGGCAAAAATAAGAATAAAGATAAAGTACATTAAAGGTACTGACAGATTTCATGTTAGCTTGATTTTTTCGTCAGATTTCTCAATTGTCCACAGTTATGACACATAACAGTAAATACATGACCTGAACACATTTAAACATTTGGTATACATTACGGGTAAAAAAAAAAATGGTCTCAATAATACAACTAATTTTGTGGGAATGGTCTTTGTTTCCAATATATGCAATTTGAACACATGTTATTTCCTCTTATTTGTCATATTACACAAAAAGGAGCTTGTACAAGGGGTTTCATTTTTGTATATGATTTTTGACGGATCATTATGCATAAAGAAAATGGAAAAAAAATTCGCAAGAGTATTCATGAAACACAATGCAGCCCTAAAGCAGATATGATTCTCTTACTTTTGAGCACGCTTGTGAACTGTTATCGCATAATTTTGAATCAAATCGTATCGAACTGTATCGCAACAGGGGTGAATCGTATCGCATCACATCGCATGGTGCTTCAAATGTATCGTTAATGTATCGTCGGCAACGTATCGAGATGCACATCGCATCGGCCTCAGTGATGTAGATGCACATCCCTACTGCGGACAAAGAAAACCAACAACCCAATGACCGCCCAGTCAGTGATTATGTGGACATCGAGCCCCAACCAAATACACACACCAAGCCCTGTGACAGGTATTGCTGGCTGAAACGGCAGAAGAGAACTTTTAAAGAGATTGTTGTTTTTTTACTGTTAATTGTCTGAAGACGCTAGTGCAACCCGCGGCTCTCGAGCCGCATGTAGCTCTTTAAGCCCTCTGCTCTAGCTCCCTTGAGCTTAGACAAAAATAAGAAGAAAATCAAATAGAAGTATTTGTAGGACTATTTAAATGTTGTTGCATGGTTGAAAATGTTTCGTATCTTGTATTTTGAGGTGATACTGTGACACATAAATAAAAAACAAAACGGTTTTAATTAAGTCAACTAAAAGATGCGTCACATACGGTCCCACACTACGGTCCCGCACCAGCGCCTTTTCTTTCAGGTGAATAACCTGACCCCCGGCTCGATGAGCGAACTATGGATAAATTAAAGAACATAAAAGTATCGGAGGAACACAGGATTTAATTCTGCATGGTTAGCGTTATATGCTTTCACAGCAAACAATTCGAGTTGTCAAAGGTGCTGCAGCCTTTATGTATCGAGTACAAAAACGGAAGAGCTGACAATCTTCAGTCATAATTCAATCAGTTAAAGGTGGGGTATGTAATTTTGGATAAACCAGCTCGAGTCATGGATGTATAATAAGAACTGGATACAGCGTGGGAGGCGGGGCCTCATTCATTCCTATGAGAGTTGCTCATTCGCGCATTATGATAAAATGGCCCAACTTTTAAGAGAGCGAAACGTCACAGATTACCCGGCATGCCTGAGAAGTAACAGTATGTGCACTCATAGCGCATGCGCAACTTTAACCAAAATGCTCGTTCACATCAAGCAGGTCAATTTGCGTACACGTAACAGCACCATGCGTTCATGACAGCATGGTAATGTATTGTTATTATGATGGATTTGATATGGCGGCAGTTAGCAGCTAGCGGCTAGCTAGTAATTGTGCTAATGTAAACATCAATCGTTATGTACTTATATTACGCTGTAACAGGATCTAGTGATATCCAACAGAGCTTCATTTAGCATGAAATAATTATTGCACTGTATATATATATATATATATATATATATATCAGGGTTTCCGCTAGGATTTTTTCTCGCCGGTCAAATGTCCGGGCAGAATTTATTTTACCGGACTAATTTGAAACTTACCGGTCATATTTCAATAATAATAATAATAGTTGTGTAGCAGAGTTTCCGTTAGCAGGTAATTACCGGACTATGAGCAGATATGCTTCAGTTTAAAACTCAGTTCACGGGGCTCATTTTTATATTGCTTCAGTTTATAATCCTAACAGATCGAAAAATTCAGATTCATTTTTCAATAAATGATTCCACAAACAACAAACAACATAATTATTACATTCAAACAAACTACTTGTAGTAGATAACGTACATTATTCAGAAGTTTACATCAACTTTGAATAATAACACGGGAGAAACGGAGCCTCTGTTTTCCCCTCTCTCTCCTGACAGCACGTCAGTTTCTCATGCAGCTCCTGCAGCCCGCTAAACAGAGGGCGGGGCTTCAGGTGCTTATGCAGAGCTGCGTGTCTCGGTCAGACTCAGCAGCTGATCTGATCTCTCTCTCGCGTCCGGTTACACTTCACTCGCGTTCATGTCCATATGGATCAGATCCAGCTCTCCTGATCGGCCTTTATAGAGAGCACCGATCAAACTATTAAGAGTGAATATCGGCCGATAATGACCGGCGGCCGATCGATCGGAGCCTCCCTAATTATTACCAGACATGTTGACCGTCAGGTTTTGAATTTACCGGTTTTTTATAAATTTTACCAGCTAAAAACCGGTAATTACCGGCTAACGGAAACCCTGATATATATATATATTAGGGCTGTCAAGTTAACGCGTTAATAACGCGTTAACGCAAAAAAAAATTAACGCCACTAATTATTTTAACGCGATTAACGCATGTGTATTTTTTTTCCTCGGCCGCCCCGTAGTTTCAGAGCGCATCGAGTTTAAAATACCATCTACAAGCTGATGCTGCTGACAGCCCCGCTCCTGCCGCCCGCTTGTGGCAGACCACACTTCCACGCTCACCGGCAGGCACCGACTGGTCATCGGGAGGACCGGGAGGGTGTGTGTATGTGTGGCCCGAGCGAGCGAGAGAGAGACCTTACGTGCATTACCGTACCGCAGTGTGAACGCGGCTATTGTTGTTGTTAGCATCTGGTGCTAGCTAGCTGCGCTAACGGATATAAGGAGCTGTTTAAATGAAAACAGAGGAGCGCTCTATCCACACAACTGCGCCGAGCACTTGACTTTATGCAGGAAGCCAGACAGTGGGACATTGTACGAGAAGTCAGCACACTCATGATTGCAGCAACATGATTGCAGCGTCCAGGCAGCTCCCGTTCGAGCATATGCCTTGAGTTGCACATAGCTCCAATGATCACACACGCACACACACGCACATGCACACACACACACCATTTGTATTGAATGAGAGAGGTTCCAGGTTGTTGTGTTTAATATTCATGAGAATATTTGTCATTGTTCAAATGATAATAAACATTAGCATAAAGCATATTTGTCCACTCATATGTTGATAAGAGTATTAAAAACTTGAAAAATATTCCTCTAAGGTACATTTAGAACAGATAAAAAATGTGCGATTAATTTGCGATTAATCGCGATTAACTATGGACAATCATGCGATTAATCGCGATTAAATATTTTAATCGACTGACAGCCCTAATATATATATATATATATACAGTGCAATAAGCTTCTTAGTGCAATAATAAGCTACAGGGACGTTAATCTAACGTCGGTAATATTAACTTTATTTAATACAACATTTACGGTACAACATTTACATCATACAGCCCATGTAGTATAATATTTGAAAAATGATGAATTACAGCAAACATGGGGGGCAATATATCCATTATTACAGCTCCGTGGGCTGGCAGTAAGGCGATATGGTCCGTTCTTATTGTGCATCCATGGGTTGAGATAAACTCATGTAGTGCTGCTGAACACGTAACTTGAACGTGCCGGGCGGCGCGGTCCCGTGGGTTAGACGCGCGTTCATAATGCAGAGGGAAATAACTCTCAGAATAACATTATTAGCACATTTTTACAACTTGAGGTACGAATTTTTTTAATAAGGGCTATACAAGTTCATACTGGGTTGTTTATTTAGTTTAAAAAATATTATCCAACGAGTTACAGACCACTCTTTCCCAATGTAAGTCAATAGGAAAAAGTGTTTCCGGGCCCAGCAACCTAAAGGAAGTGTAGTACCGCCGTTTGACCACAACGAATATTCTCATCAGGCGCACTTCCTGGGGGCTTGGGCTCGAGTGCGCGAGAATTTTAAAACACACAACCGAGAGGCTTCTCAATTCTTAAATGTCCCCTCCTCGACTCCCTTCCTCGATTCCCCTCCTCGAGACTTAGTCCCGCCCAGCGCCATATAGATAGAAGAGTTACGACACCGGAAGTCCAAAAACGGTTATCGTCACGTGGTTCATGTAGACGAGGGATCGTTCCCTGGAAGTTCATGGCGGGCAATGTGAATGCATTGATAACAGGAGATAGAACTACGATTTTTGGTAATTATTAGTGAATAAAGGTTTTGATTTGCAATATTTATACAACAAATCGATATGTGTATGTATTTACATCAATATGTTTTCAAAAATAAAATCGAATTTGCTAATATTAAGTGATAATATTAGGATTATTGTGAACAACTAGTTTACATGTTAGGCTAACAGTGCCTTGGTTAAAGAGCCTGTTGCTGTTTATTTATAGCTTTGAATTCTTTCAAACCAATAGTATCTTCTTAAACTTGTATGGTAGTCAGGAGGATCACTTTCTAATGTTTGATACATTTAGAGGGAGGGGATCTAAAGTAATGCTTTAAAATTCATCTAAATGACTAATGTCGTCTTTATGGCTTTCAGAAAGGACAGGAGACCGACAGGTGACTATCAAAGGACTAGCAGCAGCAGCAGCAGGACTAGCAGCATATGATGATGATGATGATGATGATGATGATGATGATGATGATGATGATGATGGTGATGATGACGATGATGATAATGATGATGATGTTAAATGTGTTGCTTTAGGAACATCCATTGCAAATACATGGAATTCAATAAACATTGAATAGCATATCATGCAGTTTGTCAGTGCCTTTTCCTCCGTGTTGTCCTGGTTTGCTGTGCTGCCTCCTAGTCGCCACCATGGTTTGCTGTGCTGCCTGGGGATGCTCAAATCGCTCAGAGAAAGGAGTACGAATGTACGGCTTCCCAACTGACACAGAGCGGAGGAAAAAATGGCTGGCTCAAGTCAGCAGGAGCAATTTCACGACCAACAGCAACAAAATATGTGATGTAATTATATACAAACACTGCATTTGCACTTTTTCACAAAACGAAAACCACACCATTGGGAGAGCTTAATGCTTTGTTTAATACAAAAAAACAGGGAAAGGCTTGAAAAACACAGAGTTGAGACTCAGGGTGCAGGGTGAGGGTCTCAGTGCAGGTATTCAGGCTCCATTGAATCCCCCTCTGGTTCTTGTGCTGAAAGAGGGAGTAACAGACAGGAGAAAGGGTTATACACACCTATATAGCACACCTATTGCCTTGGGGAGATAAGGTGTTTACTTATATAAAACAGTAGTATTAAACGTACCTTCTGTTTTCACTCTCACTTAAGTCCCTCTCCCTTTGCCATCAATCCAAAATCAGCTGGGCTGCAACATTATACAGACAGGTAATAATCAACAGAATCAAAGGACACAATATGGCTCTGCTAAAAACACTTACACGCACCAAAGTTATATTTATCTAATATTTAACTCCCTCCACCCCCCCGCATACAATCCCGTTTAGAAGCCCCTCTTCTCTAATTCAACACGTTGGACGAAATGACATAGAGAGAACGGAATGTACAATTAAAAGGCTGTTCAACGTGTGTTGCTAACTTGCTTCGGTATGCTAGCTTAATCTGTTATCTGTAAACGTTCCCTAAATCTACTAATTTAGGGATAATCCACTGACATCCTTTAATACACATGTTCATTTGAATCAGATGTACTGATAATATCCGCAATATAAATCTTTAAACTTCTTCTTACCTTTAAAAGTCCGTCACGAACGGTGTATTATTCTGCAACTCCACAGCTCTGCCAGCCTTGGCGCTAACTTCCGGGGAACGATTGAGAGGCTCCACGATCCGCCATTGCTGTAAAAAAGTGGTCCATTGGAGTGAACGGAGATGTCGTAACTCTTCTATTAAATGGCTCTGGTCCCGCCCACAGGAGATGCGAGCGGAGGACCGAGGAGGGGAAGCAGCAGACGTTTAAAGAAATGAGAACTCCTCTCCTCTGAGCGGTCATATTAAAGCGACGTCCGTTCATTATTACGTGGCAACAGCTGCATCAGCTGTCGAGTGTTTTGTCATAGCGCTGTATCTTATAATCTCTGTTAGATCAGCTGAACATTGTTCCCCCAAATATATACTTTGAATTAATTGAGAGTGCGGTATAATGAGACAATACCAGGCTACAGATGCGGGGACACACACACAAATATATGTATATAAATATATACAATTTAAAGTATGAGAGCACTCCAGGGGCGGACTGGGACTACAAATCAGCCCGGGACTCTCGACCGGCCCACTTCGGTACAATTTACTAGCGGTAGACATTAAGGGTAAATAATGTCTACCGGGCCCGGAGCATTCGTCCACACAAAAAAAATCGACTAATAATGAAGAAAATTAACACATTTGTTGCAATAGTAATGTATGCACTAACTACATTACTACTTGTACTACAACATTTTAATCATCAGTTCTTCCTCATTTTCCTCAATTGTTCTATTTGGTTTATTAAAATTATGATATTGTGGTCATTGTTAAAAAATGTCTGCTATTATTATTATTATTATTATTTGTATAATGCACTTTCTGCCTTCCTGTCATTAGGAGTTAGACATGTAATGGCTATGCAATTTATTTGATTAGAACATGAACCTTCATTATCCTAAACTGCTGGGACATTTCGCCAATACCTTTTATATTGTCTACTCTTTACTTACTTGTCAGCATAGGTCGGCATTGATGTACAGAGCCGACAGAAGACCTTGTTTATATTGGCATCATATTGAGAGGTGCAGCCAGTGACGCGTCCTGAAACCAGGAAGTAAGCTGCTGGTTCCCTCCACAAGGGTTTTGGAAAATAGCTGGAAATAAGGTCTGTGGAAAACAAACCCGTTTGATAAATGCACGTTTTGTTCAGCCGGATCATCTCCACATGTCTACCCTACTTTTATAATTTTCGAATCATAAATCTAATCAATAGATTATAAAAGGGTTTTAGGACGCGTCACTGCAGCCAACTCCATCGATCAAGCTGGCTGAAACTTTCTCTCCCTCTTCTTCTCATACTCCCTGTCACTCTCCTTTAACACCTCCGGTGACTTTCTTTTATTTGAAGATTGTTTTTTGCCCGGCGCTTGGCCGGTTACCGCTGGTATTAAAAACATTTGGCGAATGGTTAGGTGGCGCGATAGTCTGTAGTGAAGGAGCGCGATCCCGCTGCGCTCCGCAGCAAACAGCTGTTTGCTTTTCACCCAACAACAACGACAACCGACTCACGGAACGCTATGTTGTAGCGTTGATAAACGAAACTATTTAACTAATTTGCTAGTCAAAATACCAATACCACAGGACCATTTTTTTAAAGCAATATTTTTAGTGGCCCGAGCGGGCAAGTGGAAAGTACGTTATGCTGGCCCGGGGTGTCTAATAGTGCTTCCGGGCCAGCGGGCCATTTAATGTCGAGCCCTGCAGGTTACCGGCCGGCCCACATCGTCCGACCGGCCCACTTCAGTACCGGCCCATCGGGATTCGTCCCGAACGTCCCGATGGCCAGTCCGCCCCTGGAGCACTCTCATAAGAGGCTTCTCAATTCTTAAATGTTCCCTCCTCGACTCCCTTCCTCGATTCCCCTCCTCGAGACTTAGTCCCGCCCACAGGAGATACGAGCGGAGGACCGAGGAGGGGAAGCAGCAGACGTTTAAAGAAATGAGAACTCCTCTCCTCTGAGCGGTCATATTAAAGCGACGTCCGTTCATTATTACGTGGCAACAGCTGCATCAGCTGTCGAGTGTTTTGTCATAGCGCTGTATCTTATAATCTCTGTTAGATCAGCTGAACATTGTTCCCCCAAATATATACTTTGAATTAATTGAGAGTGCGGTATAATGAGACAATACCAGGCTACAGATGCGGGGACACACACACAAATATATGTATATAAATATATACAATTTAAAGTATGAGAGCACTCTCATAATAACGTAACACAATCAGAGACTGGATATATCCCCCCCCTCCCCCTCTCTCTGGTCGCTGAAATGGGGAATTGAAATTACGGGCCAAAAGTTGTATTTACAAGTATTAAAAGTAAGGACACCAAACCAACTGAGACCCGTCTATCCGCCGCATCTACGCACCCACTGTACCACACACGCACCTACACACTGTACCACACACACCTACAGCTCATAAAGCATATAATCAGGCTACAGCCGTTGTGTATTTTAATATGTGAAGCACTAAATGGTTTTAGAAAAATATTGACTCTTTGTTTGTAGATATCTACTAAACTAAAGCAAATGAAGAGAGTAGACCTGTTATACTGAGTGATATACATTCTACACACTGCTCTGCTTTCTGCACAGACCTCACAGCTGTTCTCTCTGGAAATATCAAGACGCGATGAAAGCAGTTTCTAAAATAATATCCAGGGGATGCATGCAGAGCTGTCATTGGCTGAGATAAGTCCGGCCGTGCGTCACGCCTCCACCGTTCCCGGAAATGCATCCGCGAAGGAGCCGTGGAGGAACCATCAGTGTATCCTCGGTTATAGCTCCTCCAGAGAGCCTGCTCGATGCTCGATCCTCGGTGTGCATTTAGAGAAATGAGACGTCCTTCAAAATGGCGCGCTGAAATTCATTTCCGGGTCACTACCGGAGGACCGAGGAGTCGAGGAGGGGAAATTTGAGTATTGAGAAGCCTCTCCGGTGTCAGTACCAGATGTGTTCGGGCTACCAGATATGTTCGGGTGTATTTCCGTCGCAATCGTCATCCGTCATATCCGTCTACTCACCTCCCTCTGCTCCCAGCGCTCTGCTGCCACACACCGGCCGTCTGCGGAACTGCAGCCGGAGGAACTCGGTACAGCTTGTTATGTGTGTGTACTTGTGCACATAAATAATGTTTCTAATTATTTACATTTAAAAAATATATATATTCTGCGTTACTTTAGCCAAGTTATAAGGCCACTAGATTAGATAATTACGAAATGTGTAGATAGAATACATATCTGTTAGGTTGTTATTTTGTCATTATGTTTCATGTTTTATTTACCTTTTAGTATTTTTATATAGTATCTGAACTTTGGAGAGGAGTTGGGAGACACACGACACATCAAATCACATCTACAGATCAAGATAAAGCGAATGGAAGTACTCCCATACTCCTAGCGTGAACATGTTTGTGAAAACGTGTGCAAAGTCTCCGAAAATCCTAAAAATAAGCTCATATTTGAATTCCCCATAAAAAACAAATCATTCAGTAAAAACAAGGCCCCACTGATCATCTATTCTCTAATGCGGCTTTCACACCAGCGCTTTTCAGTTTCTAGCTCCGAGCGGGAGCTTTTCTGGTTCAGCTCCAGTTTCCCTTTTCAGCTCCCGCTCTGTTCACACCGCCCACTGGCGCCCCAGAGCTGCCCTTGCTGCGTCATGACGTCACCGTTTACATCGCTGATTTGCCCCCAACGGCAGCTCACAACAACAACAACAACTGCGTCGGGTCGATGATCGTGTTGCTTTTAATCACACGAAGCCAGAATAAATTGAATAACGACTTCTCCAACCTGTGTGCCGTGGTTCATTGTTTATTAATGTGTTTCTGCAGCATTTACCGACCGCTGCAGTGCTGGCTGCTCTTCCACAGGAGTTTATTCTCCCGTTAGCTCCCGGTTAGCTCACACTGCAGCGGCCGCTCTAAAGTATTCACTGTCCGACTCACACAAGCAGCTGATGCATATCCCCAGTTCCCTTAGCCTAAGTGAATGTGTGTCAGTCTGAATTGACACTGTTTGGTATCACAACGCTGTTATGAAAGTTTCTCTGGTATAAAACGGGTGATGTTAGCATAGCAACCGAAGCTAAACTGACTACTTGCATCCGATAGCTGCAATAATACAAAACAACACGTCTGCCTCTCTCCACAATGATCGATAACAGCGAACGGATGGTCAAAGTAAGGCACAAATAAACAGAATCACACGAAGCCTGGTTAGTGTTGCCTGACTTTATAAAGTGTGTTTATAGGCACTACTGCTTGTAGGCAGGCATAACAGTCGACCCATGGGAGGTGGGTTTAGTTTCCTGCACGCCTCGACGTAAGAGAGACGTAAGCGACGTCACCTCTTAGCTCCAAAGCTCTTGCCTCTGGACCGACAATTTTTTGGAGCTGGAAATGAAGCGGATTCCGGAACTAAGAGCCGGCGCAGCTCCGGTGTGAACTGGAAAACCCAGCGCTTTTCAGGCTCTAGCTCCGAGCCGGAGCTGAAAAGGCGCCGGTGTGAAAGGGGCATCAGACGATTCCAGGGATGTCTGGCTTGAGTTTCTACCACCAGGGAAAGTGGACCAAAAGTGCCCGAGATCAGCTTCTTAATTTACCCAGGGCCTAGTGCTTGGCTTTGGGCATGACAATTCAGGAAAGTATTTTATTAAATATCTGAACTTTGGAGAGGAGTTGGGGGACACACGACACATCAAATCACATCTACAGATCAAGACGAAGAGAATGGAAGTACTCCTAGCGTGTGAAAATGTTTGTGAAAAACGTGTGCAAAGTCTCTGAAAACGGAGCAGTGGCTGTGATGCTAGCTTTGCGGCTAGCGGTTAGTTGTTGTTGTTTGAAGTTGTTGCTATGGAAACAACATGACGGAGAAAAAATTAATATCTTCTACATATAATAACGAACAAAGTAAGGAATGAAGTGTAGGCTATGCCTGTTTGAAGTTGTTGCTATGGAAACAACATGACGGAGAAAAAGTATAATCTTCTACATATAATAACGGACAAAGTAAAGAATGAAGTGTCGGCTATGTTTAAATGTTCGGACCATCATGGCCCTCTTGAGTTGCCGTAAAATATGACGGATATGACGGATGACGGATTCGACGGAAATACACCCGAACACATCTGGTACCCCGAACATATCTGGTACCTACACCGGAACACATCTGCCACTTCCTTACAGAGCTCCTCCTCCAACACACACGAACGCGCACATGACCAATGAGGGCACGAGATAAGTTTGTGCACAGATGGAAGGCTGACAGGCAGGTAGGCCATCCAGTTATTTTAGCCGGGCCGGATCAGATGATTGGTCGTGCTTTTCACAGCTCCCACAGATTAAAAATGTGTATGTATTTATTGTCAAAGCATTTAATATATTCATTGCTATCGGGATGTTAAGAGCATTCCATGGAATATAACAAAAAGTGTTTCTGAAATAAATTACATTCCCCACCTTTAACTCTTTTTAGGGTGCAGCTATATGTTTTATTTATTTCAAAGTGGGTCAATTTTAATTGTATTTATTTTTCTTCAAATGTGCAGAGGACTCCCCAAGTGCTGTGTTTAATTTATTTTAAAGTAGGCCTGTGTATATATTTTTTTAATTATCCTTATAGGAGTTCTTTGTTTATTATTAGAGGTAAACAGTTTTATATAATGTAATAAATATAAGCTATCAAAAATGTTTTGCGGCTCCAGACAAAAAAAAGTGTTGGAAAAGGGGGCAAAATGGCTCTTTTGTTCAAAAAGGTTGCAGACCCCTGCGCTAGTGGGTTGTTCTTCCTGTAGGCTCCCTGTTGATTTTGTCTTCTTCTGCCCACCCATGCCTGTATTTTCATTGGAAAACAATATCAAAACAGCAGTTTATTATTTATTTGACACAGTCACCATCTAATGGAAGGAAAGCAGTCATCCTAATAAATACCGTGATGACAGGGTGCTTCCGAAGTGAGGGCCCCTCCCTCTTTCACCATCCCAAAACCAAACCAACCCCCAGCTTAGCATCCTCTGGCATCATTCCCGACCCCTGCCAGTCTCTGGGAGACTCCCAGCGTGCTCTCTGCTCCACCAAGAACTGCAGGAAATGAGTCTCGGAGAGCGCTGAAGTTTAATAAAAAATAAATGAATGGGGTGTCCCTGGGACAGAGTGAATGGAGGGTTGGGAGAGACAGGGAGAGAGAAGTTGGTGCCCCGAAGTGAAGGACAGGCAGGAGAGGAGACGGGAATGGAAAACAATGTATTCAAACCTATTACTGTGTGTTTCTGTACAGTGATGAATCAGGGAAACCTAAACCAGCTGCAAAGAGTGTTCTCGTGAACAAGAATGGCAACGCGGATCAACCAGCGGATCATTTAAAACCATCTAGCCCTCCCTTTACACTTTCTTTTACAATGGCCAGTGGGCACGGAGCCTACAGACACAGTACAAACACACACAATTTGCTTGTGCGCGCGTGTGTGTGTGTGTGCGCACAGAGATAGCCACATAGATCCCTTTCTTCCCTCTCCTGACACAATAACTCTCATGGAGGGACAAACATTCCAGACATGCCACATGTCGGGGCTGCTGGCGAATCATTAAACTGTGGAAGAGAAACTGCAGGATACCCTCTTTCTCTCCCATGTCTCTCTAATTACCCTTATACCTTTAATTGATGTTAAACATGAAATATGTATTAACTCAAAGGGAAGGAGGAAAATGGAAATCTATGGGATGTTTTGGAAGTAAGCGGGATGCACCTTGTGTTCCAACGGGGATATGTGATAACTCTATAAATTAGGGAGGGTATTATCTTCCTTCGGCAGCTGACTGCTCCCAGGATTACTGCTTACCTCTGGGCCTCCTGGACAAAAAAGAGAAAAAACTTCCAGGAAAAGACATGACAAGGGAGTGCAGAATAAAACACAAGCTAGAGTCATAAAGGTTAACTCAACAAATCAAACTCTGAGAAGTTTTAGCGGAATATGGAACCCCGGTTTTACAGCACATAAAGAATAAATTGAACCCTTTTTTTATAGTACCATTTATCCATTCGTGAAAAATAAATAAAGTACTACTTTTTAAAACTATTATTATATACATATTTGTTGTCCTAGGGGAGGTGAGTAGGCCTGTTATTTAAAAAAGAAGAGACTATTATTTTCAATTAATTAATTTTGTTATTTGTAATTATTTATTTTTATTTACTTATGTATGACCCCATTTATTAATGATTCACTCACCTTTGTATGTATTTTATTATATTCTTATTTTTTATTATTTGTCTTCTATGACCTAAGATTTTCAACAACATAATTACTCCGTAGCTATGTTAGTTTGACAATAAAGAACCTTGAACCTTGAAAGTATGTCTTGTCTGTCATGTTTTTATATATGCAAAACCATTTAAATAAAGTGTAAATAAAACCAAACTAAATTGAATAAATCAAACTCTGCGCTGGTCTCCGAGAGGAAAAGAGGTGATTGGGTAAAGCTAGTTGTTGGATATCTACTCAGAGCTCGCATACCCTCGGGGCCCCGGCCCCCCCTTTGAAAGCGTGGCCGTCTAAGTGCCTGAAGTGTAACACCAAGCAGCCCATTGAGAGGCAGGTGATGTGCAGAACAAAGGGAGGATTCAGCACCTCAGTGACACAGTGGGAAAGAGATGAGTGATTATTAGCCCCACCGAGGGCCTTGACAGACCATTTAAAGGCAGCTTCCTTTGATTGTGACAGTATAATTGTTTCACAGATACAATCACGTTGGGCACTTACCTGGGGCAGGGGAAACTGGACTTTCATTAAAGTGTGGGATTGTCTCCAGGCTGCTCTGTAATTGTGCCTGTTGTCTTGTTTTGTGATGTTGTCGGGCTCTGTCCCCCTTCTGCTCTGCTGGTAATCCGGAGGTGTGTGAGTGTGTGTGAATTTGCCTGTAGGCTATTTAGAATCTGGAACTGCCTGACATGCCACACATAGTGTAATTAAAGTAAAAGTGTTTGAGATGCAGTAAAAAATTCTGTTTTCCCGTTGGAAATTTCACAGATTATCGTTAACTAGGGAAACATAGCCTACAAAAGTTGTGTTAAAGACTTAAAGAAATCTGGTAAATGCAAGACAGACATTCATACTTTAACATGCTGTCTTGGGCCATCAAATGAAATAAAAAGGTATTATTGAAATAGAAAATAAGTCTTCTGGAACTGGAGACAGAGCTGATATCCAAAGCCAGGGTTTATCTAATATTGAGAGGAACATTTGTATTAAAATTGATCAATAAAAACTACCAATTATTTAAGGATGGCAGAATACATAGCATGTACTGTATGTTACCATAAACAATTTCAGAAACTTTACTTGAACTTTATAGCCTGGTGTCTTGTATTTGATTTGATAGTGCTCATTGGGCAGTATTGTTGTAACCTCTAGTATTGTATCCCTGAAACTGATCTGGTTACCTGTCATTTTGTTTCTTTTTATTGGCCTTTTGAACCTTTCCCTCCTTCTTTCCTGTGAATTCAATAATAACCCTAACCCATACCCATTTTTACTGGTTTCAAGAACGTCATATAAACCCTAACCCTAATTGCCAAAAACCCTATTGTCATAAAACAAACCCTACATTAAGTGGTGACTCGTCTGGAACTGACAAGACGGGAGGATAAATCACTCTCAAGGAGTGAAGGCTGAATAAATGGTGCAGGAGGGTGGGAAGTGTCCTTGAAAAGCCAACTAGCCCTGTGTTTGTTTTTGATTCAGCGGGCTGAGATGACACAGTCTGTTGGGTACTCTATTGGCCATGTGGTCTGGGTCCATTGAGCGTGGCGGTGTGTCCAAGGGCCGAGCTGATTAGATAATAAACCGTAGGATGAGGAGCGAGGACGGGACAGAATGGAAGGCCTCTTTGCTAGTGATAGTTTTCTAGCATTATTCTGTCGCTTTTGGTCTTTTAGGAAAAGTCCAGATGTTCTTCTTTCCTTCATTAGTTATTTTGTTATAGGTCTTCTGCAGTTCTTTAATACTACATGGAACAAAAGTTTGTCTGAAGTCAAAAACTACTTCACAGAATGAAAATCTGCTCAAAGATTGTAGGTCAACCCTTTGGGAAACTATGAATCAGTCTATCGTAAAAAAACATTTTATGGCTTGGCAACTACATTGTCTCAACCATGTCCTGAACAGCGAATATAAATTAGAATGAAGCATTCTTTTGTGCACAAGTCAATCCTAAAAGGAAATAAGAAGCTTAGATCCAGACATAATATACATCAAAGGGTCTTGAATGTTTTGTTTTCTGTACTTTTAATGGTAGGTTGAATGTATCCTTGTCTGATGGTGTCACTGGAGCTGATGTGATAAATCTGACAAGAAAAGTATCACGATTATCGTCATTTTTCTGCTGAGCCTGATTCGAGCCAGCACATATTATTTCTTAAGACCTTTCAAGTGTTGACATCCAGTCTGTATTGGCAACATCCATAACTAAATAGGTTTGTATCAAGAATGGAATGAGCTACTTTAAGGCTTTTATTTGCCTCGTAAACACAGGATGTTTACGAGGCTTTAGGAATTACACAAGTTTGGCCGCAGATTGCCGATTTTGCAGCTTGATAAGTAAAACGTACAAATCATCGCTTTTATTTCTCTTTTTGAGTTGAGAAGATTAGCCCGGGGGGTGACAACAGAACCCCACGCTGCCAGCCATGATTTTGCAAGCAGAAACACACAAACACGCAGCTTGAGAGCTCTCCCTCCATTGTTTATTCCCCCATGTCGAAATGCAGTGTGAAGTATTTTTTCATTAAAGAAAAATAAATCTGTGGTATTATTGTTCGAATCAGTCACTCATCCACCGGCGCATGTAACATAATCCCGTTCCCCCTCCTCTTGGTTTTTTGTTCACCACTCAATTCAAGTGATGTATTTTTGTTGTCAAATGACAAATGTGCGCTAACTAGTAGCTTGTGTGTGTGTGTGTGTGTGTGTGTGTGTGTGTGTGTGTGTGTGTGTGTGTGTGTGTGCATGCGTGCGTGCGTGCGTGTGTGTGTGTGTGTGTGTGTGTGTGTGTGTGTGTGTGTGTGTGTGTGTGTGTGTGTGTGTGTGTGTGTGTGTGTGTGTACTGTGCGACTACCACTGACCCCTGTCCTCCGTGTTCATGCTTAGAAAACCCCATAGCTAATTTGAAACCTGTTGATAGGTATGGTGTAGATCAAGTGCAATTTGGGGGCAGCACAGAAAACCAATGAGGAGGCTTGAGTGGAGGTGAAAATACATTGAAGCGCTCTGGGTGGCACAAAGTGGAACAAAGACGAGACTACTCAAGTTTGAAACTGTTCTGATTGACTCCACTTTATGAATTTACAGACAGAAGCAAAAAATAAGAAACTGGAGCTCTTAGTTAATGGAATGGTTGGGCATGCCTGTTTGCTTTCTTGCCGTTCAACCTTTATGTATACTCCATAGATCATTGGGGGGCGACACTCAGTAACAGTGACATTGAGACAGTTACAAGAACCAAAGAAACAGCATAGACATATGCTAACATAAAAAAAGCAATACTATAATGAAAATAACTATTTAAAATCTAAATAACTCGCTGGATACAATAACTTAATAACATTTTCAAAAAAATCAATAACGTATTTACAAATTAAAAGTAGAAATTTAAGATCCAGTTTCTAAAATATAAAAAGTTGGAGTAAGTTGATACCAATCTCATACAACTGACTACATGTAGGCCTACTCCACTATACTGCATATCCGTATGAATGCAACCGAAGGCCTCAAGTCATTTTTTGCCCTGTTTTTGTAATTACACAAGACAATAGTCCAACTTTGCTGTTCGGTTTTTATGGCTGATAAAAATAACTAGTCGGTTTGTGCACAGAGTTGACCCTAAACAAGCTAATTTGGGAAGAACCCCAATAGAGGTGAAAACTCAAAAGATGCTATACCATGTTCAAAGCAGCTGAAACCTAACATATTGAGTAATATCAAACACAGCTTAATCAGAGAATTGACTAATTATTTGTTTCCAAGCAGAATCCCTTTTACATGACCCATATTAAATTCTAAGAATTATCCCATTTTGAATAATAGTGAAATATTATAATATGTATAATATACCAGCACGTTGGTTACTTACGTTAGCTGCAATGCTAACATTGTGCTCATGCTACACCTCTTGTGTAGACAGGTGTTAAAACCCATCAACCAACTCACTGGCATATTTTTGTGTGGACAGCAATCAGCTGCATCATAGTGTTAGTACTAAAATAAAATAAAAGTTTTTACATTTTATGAGCAAAGAAAAAGCAATGCTGAATCAAGAGTATTTTCCACCACATGTTCAAGTTTTATTTTCTTGCTGCTGCTATAATAACTTTCATCCACCTGTAGATCCATCCATCATTGAATGTGCATATTGCAGCTTTTCTGCTGATGTATGAGGAGCTGAAGTGACAGTCGACACCAATATTGCATCCCTTAGTGGTTTGGCGTGTGTCCATGAGTCCCTGCGCTATGCGTTCTGCACAAGAGGCTCGCTCTCTAAGCCAAATCTCATTCCAAAGGGCTTGGGGGAGTGGAGCTAACGGGGCCCCCAGGAGCTGAAGCATAATGGGGGATCCTGACGGGCCCTGATCTCTGTGGAAAGATCAGTTCCTCTGTTTAATGAGACCCCCTCCTCGCCGTCGACCTACCTCTCCTCGCTGTTTCTCACGTCCGCCGGATCAGATTCACTTCCTTCTAACCGTAAATCTGCAAAGCAGCGGGCCTGATCAACGTTAATTACCCACACTCCTCAGAGGAGGAAGTTCCCTCGCTCGTCAGATTGACTTGATGCGCTGCCAAGCTTGTGCGCATGTGTATGTGTGCGTGTGTGAAAGAGGAAATTGAGTTACGATAACAGGAGATGAGCAAATTGAATTCTCACACCATACATCCACGCCGTGGGACAGCCCCTACCTCCCCTCCCTGGCTCCTCACCAGCCACCCCTGCCTCCCCCCCTCCCTCCCCACCGCAGAGTCCCCTGCTCTCTGTTTATAATTGCCTGAGCCCCCAGAATTTAAAATAATAAGATCAGGTTTCCACACACACACACACACACACACACACACACACACACACACACACACACACACACACACACACACACACACACACACACACACACACACACACACACACACCCACACACACACATACCCACACACACACACACACACACACACACACACACACACACACACACACACACACACACACACACACACACACACACACACACACACACACACACACACACACACGGGTGCAGGAATAAGATGTGCTTTCTGACAGCCTGGGACATGTACATGCACATAGACACCGCAGTAATGTACGGGCACAGCAACAGAAATATCACAAGAATGCAAGCAAGTGGCAAACACACACAGTGGGGAGTAACTACATTTACTCTAGTACTGTACTTAGGTGCAATAAGAGGTACCTTATTTGCCTATTTCCATGTACTGCTTCTTCATTTGTACATGCACAGTACAAGAGTAAAACTATTCAGTTACTGCAGAGTTCCTTCCTGCAGCGGCCCCTGGAAGACCCCCACACACATATAACAACAAAGACTATAACACCCCTGTTGTGCAATACTACTTATGTGCAATATATATATGTATATACTGTAAAAAGCTGTGCAATATACTTCCAACTTTAATACTTTCTCAAAATTGTACTGGTACAGGAGGTGTATTGTGTATTTTGTACTTTGTAAATAATGTAATTTCTACTTTTATTTTTTATATTTTTGATGCACGCTTCTTACAAAGCTATCTTTGGCTCTTTACTTGCTGTAACAATGTCAATGTCCCCTCTGTGGGTCGAATAAAGATATTCTGATTCTGATTACCACTTCTTCTACTGCATTACAATTCAGAGGCAAATATGGTGAATACTTAATTTGAAGATTCAGACTTATAAAACAAATACAATACACAATTAATGATGTCTTATCATATTAAGAATTAGATACCCTTTATTAATCCTTTGGTGAAATTAACAAGCCACCCCAAACTATTATAAAAATAAGCCTCTCCTTTACCAGCTGGGTTAGAGTTAGTGTTGAACACATGAATGCCTCAATAATTATAATCCATATTATAACATATAATATACTGAAATAATTGTTAATTTTGCAGAATATAATTCTTTCTTTTGTACACCTGTTAAGCACCAGGCTCGAAAATGACTAACAACAAACAAATGACTATAACTTCAATAAAAGGGGTACATTAATATTCTTTTTTCTCAAAGCAATGATAAACCTGTGAGTTGGATGTAGAAAAGTCAGAATCAATACAGATTTTTTTTATTTTAAAGTAAATTCAGATTAAACATAGTAAAAAAAAGTAAATTATAGTGTCCGTCCAAAAAAAAAACATTATTTATAGTGAAAACCACCCTTGAATGATGGGATAGTAGACTAAAAGCTTTAGGAATCCAAACTATAACATATAATAACTTAGTACCCTGTATCAAGATTGATGAAAAACAAGTGACATTTGACCTTTTTAGAGAGGTTTAGCAAAAAAAAAACACTTCTGGGGTCGTTTGGGGGGATTTTCCATATCTCCGGCCCCCCTTGGTCTCTTTTTAACCATCAGAGCCAATAGAATCGAGGGGAAGTTCCTAAATCCTCCTACACATTACCAAATAAGGAGTGAGAGTGATGCGTAGCCAGAATACTCAAAACAGGAAGCTGTCATACACTCTGGTAGCTATAGCAGCTAATATAAAAACTCAGTTTTTGACATACAAATTGAATGATGGATTATCCAACCCAGTCTCACAAAAAAACGTGTAATAACTACGTTGGTCCACAACTTGGGACGTAGTATTTCTAGAAAAACGCCTCTGAAATTGTAAGATCCCTACGTTTTTTTTCACCATTCATTTCCAATGGCTGGCGTCTATGTCACGTGATCTTCACATTTCTCCCTGCAGGAAAAAAAAACATGGCCGAACTTCGTTTTATTCTCGGTGTAAAATGCCTATTTAAAAGTTAGTTTTGGCCATTAAAATGCGTTTTGATGTCATTTGATGCGAGAAATATGAGTTGTTATTTCAGATGATGTGTGCAGTGGATGCACATGATCTTTAGTTTGCTAGTTATTACGAAGATTACTTCAGGAAATTGTGTCCATTCAACGTTTTCATTGTTACCAAGGTGGTTGCTAGGGACGCTGCTATCGATATTATTTCTGTTATGTTGTGTAACTGTTTAATGGTGTTATCTTTATTGCTACCCCCTTCCCCGTCAATTTATAGTGTTGGTCCACAGCGCAAACGTATTAGTTTAACAAAATCTGCATCTAAAATTGTCGGGCGGGAGGACGTTAGTGTCCATGACAGTGGCCGCGGGTAACGTAATGTCCCCATGATCTGAACTGTTATTACCTGCAGTAGATGCAGTGTTACTGCTGGCGATAAGGGCTGGTTGTTTTAACCATTTTCTAATGTCCATCATTGACTGCTTGCAGATGACGAACGCACAGCAGCACAGGTCACAGTCGCACACCTGACATAATAACGTTACTTACCGTTTAAATTGACCAAATAAATGCAGCAGACAATGTTATTTAACCACAATTACAATTTATTTTATTTCAACTATATTCTTTTTCTCATTATTATTATTATTATTATTATTATTATTATTATTATTATTATTATTATTATTATTACTACTATTATTATTATTGTTATTATATATGTCATATTTTTCACTTTTCATTTTTCTAATGAGGGTGCATAATGACTCAACTGCGGGTGCAATGCACCCTTATGCACCCCCATAGACCCGGGCCTGCCTGAGACACAGTTTTGTGAAAAGAAAGTACAATTTAATTCTCACAATTACACCTGCAATCTGAAAAGAAGATGTGTATACTTCTTCTGTAGCAGTTGAAAAACTTTAGGTTATCCAAAAAAATCCAGTATTTTTTAACACAAGTATCACTGTTTGTGTGTGTGTGGTTAAAGTGAAAGGTTGTAGGGTAGTGGTGTTGGGAGAGGGGGGGGGGGGTGATAATCCACCGGCTTTCCCAATCAGATCAGTACTGAGGGAGGTGGCATCATTCCACAAAAATGTGAGCCTCTGATCACGTACAGTGCAGCGACTTATCTAAATGAAACTCACATTGCCTGAGTAATCACATGACAGATGATGGCATGCAGTAAGTATGAGAGAAAAAATTCATAACGTGTGAGAGGGAAGAAGGGGAGAAGGGAGGAGAAAAGAAAAAAGCTAATGCACAGAAGGGGGTGGAGAGAAAATGAGAGAATGTGAGAAAGAGAGAGGAGGAGAGGTTAAATAGCTCCCACACTTCGGGGCAGGATGGCAGGTTGGACAGGGTTTGACAAGTCCCAGAACAGTAGCCTCTCCTGATCCCCATTAGCAGCAGCCTGACAGTATTCCTCCTTTGAAGAACCGAAAGTCAACACTCCATTTGTGGAGATAAGGTGCAGGTGAAGGAATGAGCATGGAGCCAGAGAAATGGTTTGGGCTATAAGGAAGAAAAAAAGGTTAAATAATTTGAACCGCTGCGCTTTTTCATTGAAAAAATGTGTACGTTACCGCGGGTGCTTTCTTTCCTCTAGAACTCCTTATCTTAAACTGCTTAGCGCTTTACGTTAGGTTCCTGTTTTGGTTCCCCATCTCACTGACCTGCATGTCTCTTAAAAAGCTCTCCAACCCCCATTTTTAGAAAACCCAAGTGTCCCATCTGAGCCCCGCTCTTCAAACAGGCCTGCATTGATTAACTCGGAGGGGCTCTCTCTGCCATCCACCTATTAATTATATGGCCTTCATTAACACCGGGCTGATGAATGGCCTCTGCTGGAAAGGCGAGTTAAGAGGAGGTGTTAACACAGCACCTGCCTGCACTCATGTGGCCACTTATTAACCAACAATGACCTTCCACATCATAAACCCACTGGCCGGCTATTTGCTGTCTAATAAACGGAGCCCCTCTTCCTCGGCTCCCCCCCTTCTCCCGACTCGGTCCCCTTTACTTGAGCCTCTCAGAGTTTATTGTTCTGCAGGAGAAAAAAATTGGATGCCTGTAAACTTTGGACACCTGGAATCAACTAAAATACAGATCCATAGGCCCAAAAAGGAGTTAAGTAGCATAGGTGGTTAATGGATTGATGAAGAGCCTCTCCACAAGCCCTCTGAAGAGAAGGTAGAAGCAGCTATAGGGAAGTGTCAACGCTTTTCTCTCTTGACATTGTAGCTAATGGTAGCAGCAGCAAGCTGCACTCCAATGCTAATCTATCATAATAGCAGGTAAATCTACACTGTGGGTATATATAACCTGGTAATACATAGCATGCGGTTTTCATCTATCTGTCAGAGCAATGGCCTTTTGTCATTGGGACTTATAAGTATCTTCTGCATACATGCATGTTGCATGGCAGGACCATTACTAGAAGCAACAACTTTTTGATATTGGTGAACTGAACTGTTTGCATCTAATACATGTGAGCTAACAACGCTCACGAGCTGAGTTTCACTGCGATCGAGGATTTACGCACCCAGCAGCAGGAGTGCAACTGGCAATCCATATAACGCTAAAACCAGTTAATATGGATATTTAATGTTAAGATCTGCAAGGATTTTAATGGAAAAAAATCAAAAAATCTTAATAAAACTTGTGCCTTTCAGGTCCAAAAAATCTAATCTTAACATAAGCCAATTTTTAAACGATTATTCAAGCTGAAGCTAAATAAACTTTAAAAATGAACGTAAAAATGTTTGGGATAGGGAACTTCAAAATTCTAATTTCTGAACTATGAACATGACCTCATTTCATTTTAATCAGTTTGAACTAAACTTGTGAAATGTGAACACTGATATGCAGTAACACGTAGATACAAAGTACCAGTGTCACTCATGCAGACTAATGCCCTCCTGTCTCCAGTCTTTGAGATGTCCAGAAAAAATACACAACATCACTCATATTCATAATTTCATGCCTACTCGTCAAGGTTATGGTCAATTTTTTTAACACTTCACTTTTGTCAGCGTGTTCTCTCCATGGAGAATAATTGGGTGTTTTATACAGCTAGTAAACGGTGTTTAATTGATTTGTGCACAGGAGATGACACCTAATTAACACGTAACTGCAGTGGTCCTAAAAAAACAGATTAGTGTAGTCTTTACATTGTTGCTTTAGTGCCAAAGCAATTTGGACACTAATTCAGACAAAATTCCCATCACATCACATTACAAGATGCATGTCTTAAAGTTTAAAAGACATAATCAACAAGTGGAATCACACATTTGCAAGTATATAAAGGTGAGTTGAGGAATGAATACAACAATTAGTTTGAATAAAATTGAGACCACGGTAAAGCCAAAAAATAAATGGCTGACTTTGATTGTGGCAGTGATATATTTCTGTCAGAGTGAGCAGTTTGGTCCATTTGCTCAGCGTTAGAGTGCTCTAGCGGCTGTGTGGATGGAGACCTCTCAACAGTGAGTGATAGTTTGGTAGATCTCAGACAGACATAATGGTCTGGGGCCGAGCCACCGCTCAATCCCTCCGCAGACCAGGGGAGAGAGAGCTCTGGTAATGGGCCCTAATGTGAGGACGTATTTATTTCATCCACTGGCCCAAGTAATTGGCTGTCTTTCAGTGTGGCCGGGGTTAAAACGCCGAGTGATGGATGGCAGTTTTGACAGAGGTTAGCTGGCTTCCGCTTTCACTGCTATTCTTCTCTCTGAGAGATGGATCCTGTCACTGGCTTTGGTGGAGTGATCCACTTTGAGCCCCTTCATCCCAGACCAAAACCTCAAGGCCAATTTTAGCACAATTACGACGTGAACATTAAATAAAACACGCATCAAGAATAACAATAGAGCTATTAGCAAGGAGCAGAACCCACATATTTACCCTGGACTGTAACATAATTCTCCCAGTTTGGGTTATAATGTCACATTGAAATTACTTTATGCAGTGGAGTCACAATGGGAGTATTGAATAAATGGCCATGTCAAACCTTTTAGCGACTAATCTTAATGAAAGTAACGATGAGAGATGAATTTAGAGGGGAGAGCGCAAACTGAACCAATTATGAAAGCCGCTGCTATGCTGGCATGGGAACATGTTCCTGTCTATTAGTATAAATGGATCGTACAATAAACTCAACTAATTCCCTGGTCAATGGATTTGAGGGATAAAATGGTGCTCTGGGATTTCTGCTCATGTTTCAGTTTGTTATAGCCATCACTGTTGATCTGCTAATTTAAGTAGAAAATAAAACAGTGTTGCAGAACATAATCATTTTTGGATTTGGTTGAGATACCGTTTGACAAAAGGTTTTTAATTGCACATTTCATCCGTTTAGAGCGTTAAAATGGAGCCAAAGCATTTGAGATTGAGGTTTCCTCCGCTGAAGTTTCCTTTGGAGCGAGACTACAACTGTACAAGTGATTCTGAGAGCCATAAAATACAGGAGGTTCCTAAAAAAGAAGCAAGGACAAGGTCATACCCCAGGAATTGGAACAGGTACCCTCCCCGATCCTCCCCGATCCTCCCCGATCCTCCCCGATCCTCCCCGATCCTCCCCGATCCTCCCCGATCCTCCCCGATCCTCCCCGATCCTCCCCGATCCTCCCCTCCACCTTCTCTGTTCTGAGTTTGTGACCTGGCAGGTGGATCCAGCCATCACTATAAAATGAGCGGGGCTTGTTAAATAACAACTGGGGGGACGACGAGTTCTTACAAAGCTGCCAGCCACCTAACCCCTCCAGCTAAAACCTGTTTAATGCATTCCATAAATCTAATCAAACAAGCCCTTTTCTCTTTCATTACATCGGAGTCCCTCATGCCACGCATGGCACAAAATGCCAGGACAGCTGAAAAATCAGAACGCGAAATCCAAAAACAATGACTTTTTTTTCACAGACATGTTTTGCTTTTTTGCCCGAGGAGACCTTAAGAATTATGTTCTCTGTTATCCTCCAGTTGATCCCTTGATTATAGTCATACAGGTTATGCTGAAATTCTTAAGCATGCTGGGAAAGGGGCTTTGAGCATGCAAAATAAATGGGAATAAATCAACCATGTGACAGCTTTTGAATTCCTCAAAACAAATGTTACTCCTGATGTCAGGAGAGGAAGTCTTCCCCGCATCCAAAAGTAAATCAAATGCATATCTCTATTTTGTCTCGCAGTCTTTTTTTCCCCTCGCCCCCTTCCTTCTGTGAAGCGGAGCCCAGAATGGAGAACTTTCCCTGCTTCAGCGGACTAGGCCGTAGGGATATTAGTCGAGACAGGCAATAGTGTTGATTACTCATTGGCCATTAGATTGCTTTCACTGCAGTGGCTAAGCCTCCTGCATCATGAGATCGCTTGGCTGAGTGCAAGATTAGAGAGCGTGCTTTGCTCAAATCCCCCTGCTCGCCCCCACCCACTGACCCGCCACCCCTTCAGCCCTCCAAACCACCCTTCCCTTTCCCCGCTTGGAAATAAAAAAAAAAGTTCATCTGGCTCCCCTCAGGTCAGCGAGGCAGTGCAGCGGCAAGACAGGTTGACTAGCTGTGCAGTCCTTATTACCTCATTTCCTGTGACCACAGGTTTACCCCCTTTTCTTTTCCGAGCGCAGGAACATGTTTTATGATGGTAATACATAGTTAATGGTCCCTATGACTTAATTGTTTCTAGGGTCAATTTGTAGTGACAAATTCAACTGAACCCAATTGTTTTGTTGGCTCCTTGCAAGGCGTTTGGCAAGCAAAGCAGCGAGCCGGGGCTCTGTTTATGATTTCAGCGAGTCCTGTCATACACACGTCACGAAACTCCCCACATGCATGAAACACATGGATAAACACGGTGCCACACATTACTTGTTCTTATGACACCCATGTGGACAGAATGAAGGATGGTAGAACTCAGTGTTAAATAAAAGTCCTGCGATCGGTTTCAACCCACAGTTTTATGCCTCCGTTTCTAATGCTGGCTCTGACGGGATTCAGGAAAAACAACAACAATATTTCCTTCTTAAAACAGAACAAGAGGGAAAGAAATCCAAAAAGTTCTCTCTCAGAGTCGCTTGACAGAGGGAACCCAACATGTACTGTGAGGGTTTATAGCTCTAAACGTCCTCTTCAAAATAAGCTTGGACTTGAAAGGTGGCGAAGCAAAGGCCGGCAGAGGCAGTGCAGCTTAAAGCTCATTACCCTCGCTCCCCGGCACCTCGCTGAGTTGATAAAAGGCTTGGCTGCCTCTCGCAGACACATCCACCGGCTCCTAATCAGGTCAACAGCGGAATTAAGCAATCTTTTAGATTTGGTCACTGATGCTTGTAGGTTGTAAAAATACTTGCTTTTGAGTGTCATTGCGATTTACCGTGATATAGTTCTTGTCTGTCATTTAGAACAAAGAGGGATACTTTGAGAGAGTTAAAAGGCGAGGGTGAACTTCGGGGAGGACGAGGGCACACGAAGCTCTGCAGCGGTGGGTGGAAACACATTTAGACAAGCACTGTACATCAGCACAACTTTAAGGCACTGCGATTTCACCACTTCTGCTTATATTTAAGGCTACATCACACTTGTACTGCACTACATTTTGGAAGAAAGTGTTGTACTTTCTATCCACTACGTTTATTTGATGACTGAAGTTGGTTGATTGTAAAACAAAACATGAGATCATCTTATATGGGTACATGTAAGACACATTTTCATAGGTTTTAGCCATTTAATACGAGAGTCGTTCTGCAAGATGACGAGTTGTAGGTATGATGTTGTGGTAGAAGAAGTAGGCCTACTTATGTTTGACTTGAGTAGGAAAAGTAGGAACACCCCAGTGTAAAAAGACGTTGTTATATTAAAAGTCCTGCATTTAAATGTTACTTAAGAATGAAAATATTAGCTTAAAAATAATATACTAAGTACCAAAAGTAGCAGCCAAAGGGACAGATACTTCCCCTGGAAGTCGTTAGAGACCAAAACAAGGTTAAAAGTTTACAATAAAACTAAAATAAAAAGTTAACATAGTACTATGTGACGGCCAGAAGCGTAACACCAAATCAAATCAAAGATTATATTTTGGCCAATTTTTCCTTTATTATAAAGTACAGCCAGGATATAAAAATCTACAACTTTTTGGAACTTTTGTGCATTACCAAATGCTAAATGTTTTAGTTAAAGCTGCTTTCAGTAAAAGTTCCAATGTTTCTATACGTACTGAAAGATATGAACTTGTGGTATTACTATTTTTACTTCAGTAAAAGTTCTTACTTCTTTCAGCACTGCTCCTGGATTATTCACAACATGATGAAATAAGTGTAGCTTTGTACTGTGATTCATATAAATGAAAAAGTAAGCAAATTTAAGGACAAAAGAACCCATTTGGAACATTTGTGAATCTACTGTATTATGTGTGACACACACACACACACACACACACACACACACACACACACACACACACACACACACACACACACACACACACACACACACACACACACTGTTGCAGCTGGAGCGCACCAGCCAGCCTGCCTGACACAGACGGTCATGCAGCACATTGTCCTTCTGAGAGGTTCATCAATCTCCCTCATGCAGCACGGCGCTAAAGTCGGCCCATAAAACCGCTAAAACACAGAGTGGGCATGTGTGTTTTCCCCCGAGGAATTTTTACTGAGCTTTCCTTCTGAAAGACCACATCCCTGCCTTCAGCTTCTTTTACTTACCACCTCCTTAACACACACACTCCCCCCTGACACACACACACCTACAGACACACGTCACCTGTCAGGAGTTCCACTGGATGTTGTATCAAGTCTTTTTTTGCAATGTGACAAAATGGCACCGGGACATATTGATGTTGAAATATGAGGTCACAGAGCTCTGACAGTTTCCACATAAAAGGTTACTGATCTCTCTTGAGGGACAGATGTAAATCTACAAACCTCCACAGCCCCCCCTCACACTCGGTGATGTTTCCCCCCCTGTAGTCACGCGGCCTCAGGGAGTCAAGGGGAGAGATCATGGAGGGGCTTGAGGAGGTGGGGTGGGGGGGTGTTGTAGCAGTGGCAGGGACTCCGGGTGAGCGCTGCTGAACTGTGGGAATGTGTGATGTGCTCCTTGACATCTCTGTGTGGATTACAGCTCATGAGCCATCAGTCCCAGTTGGCCCGGCTCTACATCACCCTCCACCCGGACCAATCAGGAAGCAGGCCGGGCCGGGCCTGGGCCTTCAGCAGGAAAGGGGGGGTGTGAGGTGAACAGAGGGAAAAGGGAGCTACATGTGCAAGAAAGATGAGGTGGTGGAGAAGGTACATGAGGGGCTACTAAGGGTAGGTGAGAGGGGTCTGAAGGAAAACAGGATAATCTCCTTTTATAAAGATTTATGAAGCCCTTACTGAAGCCCAGTAAGTCAAAAATAAAAGTCATGAATACAGAAAGGTCTGAAGCTGATAATTGTTTTCTTAGTCGATAGCCCAAAAGATACTCCTTCTAATTTTTTTTCTTTCACTTTTGTAATAGGATCCTTATTTGTATCAACATGAGCATTGGCTATTCTTCCTCTGATCCACACACAAACGATCAAAAGTGCATTAACACACTATTAAGTAATAATCAAGTATGAAAGTGAAACAAACATGATCATCCTTGCCATCATCATTAAGCCATATTAAACATATATTTAACAAAATATTGAGAATCTCTGTATTTGAGAGGCTGAAAATAGCATTTTTTGATCAGCTGTGATCAAACCAAAATGGATATTTTCTAAGCCTGTTGCAAATTATTAAACTGTATTTTTTGTTGGTTTAACAGTGTTAACAGACGCCAGATATTAATTAACCAGCAACAGCCTCATCTATTTTGCACCTTAATGAATCCAATTGTGATTTATGGTTAAACCTTTTACCTGTTTTTAACAGGATTACTTCTGTCAACAAATGCAAACAGGTTAATACTAGTGGGCAGCAAGATACAGAAAAAGAAAAGTGATAAAGAAAAAACGTAACAAACATTAAATTAAGAACTTTTTTTAAACTTCACCAAATAGTTGTGTTGCCTTAACATAACAACCAGGTCATTTTGATTTTTTAAATATTTTTACTTAACATTAGCATTTCGTTAAAACTGAAACTGTGATCCAGGAGAACATGTTTTTTTAACGCTAGTTATTTGGGAACGTACGATGTCAGAGACAAGGTTGAAAAAATGATCTTCCCCAGCTGAAGTGTCAGGATGAGCTGTACAAGACAATACAATTCCGTTCTCTGAGGGGACAAACAGCACATCACAGGTGAGAATAAAGCCTTTGTGTGTGAACCACAGCCATTACATGACGTACCATTCATCATCTACTCACTCCAGTCTAAAGCCATTAATGAAAGACAGTCTGACGCCATGACTCACTCCATCTTGTCTGTTTTATATAGAAAACAGAGAGAAAGATGGGTTAAGCTAGTCAGAAAAAATTCGAAGATGGGTTTATTTCACCCAGGTCTCATTCTTCAAATTCCAGTCAGAAGCAGCAGCCAGTCTCACCGGTGGCTCATTTGGCATGATTGACATTATTTGCTACCATTAGCCACTAGTATGCAGTTGCCCTCTGACCCTCCAGCAGCATGTAGTTTGAAACAACTCTAAGCAGTACGGTTTAATCTGCATGGGAAAAAAAGCTTGTGGAACCCGCCAGTCCAGGGCCACTTAGATCAATCAACAATTAGAGGTGAGATAATGGTGGCCGTATCTCCAGGGTCAATGCTCGTACAGCCGAGCCCCTCCTGCTCCGTCACCACTGCCATAACAACCATCGGGAAGGTGTTTATGTTTCTTTAACCACAGTGGTTTAACATTAAAAAAGCAGAAACTCTTTCTTTTTCTAGACGGACATTTTTGCAAAGAAGTTTCTGCCTTTTTCTCATCAGACTGACGTATGTGTGAAACATGGAGGCAATGTTAAAAGGAGCATTTGATTGACAATTTGATCCTGCAGTTGAAAGCTTGTTTACCATCCACTGTGCACGGTCGGTGGCGGCGATGAGACATTTACGCTTTTTAAAAAAACATTACAGTAAGGAAGTGCAATCACAGCCAAATGAAGGATATCTCAACAACTGTGACGGATTTACTGTGTGTTATTTTAGAAACAACTTATTTTATGTTTGAACCATGCGATGTTAGAGTTATTAAGTACATGATATGGGTTTTGACGAACACAGCACAATTTCTTGCAACAATAATCCCATGTTTTGAGTGACCCCGTGGATGTTCTGCCTCCCCGCTGTAACAAAACGCTGTTACAGAAACACGGTCACAGTACAGCCAGTGTATGTCCAAGTTAAAGGGGCCGAGCGCTGCAGAAATGAAGAACACCTGAGGTATATTAAGTTTGCAACAGGCTGAACTGTGACCTTCCGTATTGAGCAGCTGGTGTGAAACAAGGGTTAACAACATCTACACCCCCCCCCACCCAAAAAAAACCTCCCTATCTACACCTTCCTCCCTGAAAAAGAGGTGGTGAGCAGCGGCGGCCCACATGAGGCGAGGAAAGGGGAACCAAGAGGGGGCTAAGAGGACCAAAGGAGGTCCCTGGTTAATAGCTAACAATAACTGCATGCTAGGGGTGTAACGGTATCCGTATTCGTCCCGTACCGTCACGGTTCGGACGTCACGGTTCGGACGTCACGGTTCGGTGCATGCAGTCACACGACAAATACGCCTTTTTTTTAACGAGTGGGTAAAAAGTCTGTCATTCAGGGCAGTATCCACTACACTATATGTAATCCAGGGGGCGGTATTGGGCCTAAAAGCTGTTTTCCAGCCGCCCTTAAACAACAAATGAAGAAGATGAAAACACAACAATACGAACAAAATACAAGAAGAAGAAAAATTAGTATTGCGAGTTCAGATAACACACAGGAGCTAGAACCCACCTGCTTCTTTTAAATCAGCTGTGTGGGAACATTTCGAGTTCCCTGTGGACTACAACAACGATGAAGTGCGAGTGGTGGATCGGGATGATGGTGGGCCGACGTTATTCGACAGCGGTGTGGTATGCTAATGGTAACACACGCCAAACATGTTAAATCATATCAGAAGGCATCACCCAGATTTACCAACCCAGATTCAACAGCTTATCCCTGCTGTTTTTAAGAACCCAATAGACATCAAAGCCGAGAGACCAAAATAAACTCGAGAATGCAATTTCTGAAGAAATTGCTAGTGGGAATGCTTTATGCCAAAAAGCTGACGGTAAACTGCTATGCTGAAATGTGTGAGAAGAAAGTGAAGAATTTAGATTGAAATGATACATGAACACTGGGGGCATGAGAGAAGAAAAGAAAGCAAAAAGGCTTGGAAAAGCAGCAGAATATTTGAACTGCAAACTTTTGAACTAACTTGATGGTGAATGATCTGTCGCCATGCCAACGGCATTTGATGACATCCCATAATACGCTTAGATGCGTTGATGGCTGCATCATTACCAAACCTGCATTTTCACTGACGTTATGAGAAAACTGTGTTTCATGGCGAGCATTGTGTTGCCATGGCAACGGCATTTGAAGAAATCTCAAAACTGTCCCGTAGATGTCTTAACGGCTGGACTGTTAGCACACATGTGAAGTTTGAGCACTTTTTGAACATTTTCATAGGAGTTATAGCGACATCGTCTTTTATGGCGAGGGTTTCCATGGAAACGGCATATGATGAAACCCCATAATTGACGTAGATCTGTTGAGGGCTGGACTGTTAACCATTATCTGAAGTGTGGTGCTGTTTTGACCATTTTCATAGGCGTTACGACAACATCGTGTTTTGGCGAGGGATGCGTTTCCATGGCAACAGCCTATGGTGAGATCTCAGATTTGGCGTAAAGCTGTTGAGGCATGGACCGGTGATATACAAGCAAAGTTTGGGGGACCATCGGACCGTGTCCATTGGAGTTACAGCGACATCGTGTTTAATGGTGAGGGATGTGTTTCCATGGAAACGGCATATGATGACACCCCATAATTGACGTAGAGCTGTTGAGGGCAGGACCATTAACCATTATCTGAAGTCTGCTGCTCTGAGCATGTCATTTGGAGTTATGACATCATCGTGTTCCATGACACAGGTGTTGAGCAAACGACGTGTGCAGAGATTAAAGGTTTCCATGGTGATCAGTAAGAGGAGAGCATTTTCATTGTTCTGAATGAGAGATAAACCTCTTACATGTGAACGTTTTGTTGAAGAACCGTAACAGATATCGGTGAAATTTCAAAGCGTGAAGCATGTCAAGGAACTTGAGCATCTGAAGTGTACTTTTTGTGTACTTTCGGGTTAATAATGTGGCCTTTTTAGCAGATTAACTAAAGGTGTGCGGCTGCTGTGGTGGGGAAAGGTGAGGCTGAATTTACAATGGGGTTTAATAGAGAACCGCAGTGACGCGTCCTAAAACCTGGAAGTAAGTTAGCATTTTTACCACTTCCGGTTCCTTCGACAAAAAGCAATGCAATTTCTCCATAGGATTTTGGAAAATAGCTCGAAATAAGGTCTGGGTTTGACACAAATTGAAGAGACAGATCACGTTTTGTTCTACGACATTAAATACATCAGCAGTGACCCCACTGGTGATTTTTTAATTTACGAGTTTACGTGTCTGAAAAACGACGGTTGGTTAACAAGTGGCTGAATAGGACTACAGAAGTTGTCGAGGCCGTTTTACGTCATTACACCGAACACGTAAACACTCCTGCTAAGTTTGTTTGCCCTGGTCTGCTTGAAAGCAAGTACCTGCGCTCTTGCAAACTGTTAAAACAAAAGCTTAAACTTGTACAATTTTGAATCTGTAGTTTTGAATATGGATCTTAAGTCGGCGTGAAGTTGAAGCAGCGACCCTGCTGTAGTTAGATTATAACATAACATTAGCAGTTTGCTTCTGGCGACTAGATTTATGATTATACAATTATAAAAGTAGGGTAGACATGTGGATATTATCTGGCTGAACAAAACGTGATCCGTTTCTTAAATGTGTGTCAACCACAGACCTTATTTCGAGCTATTTTCCAAAATCCTATGGAGAAATTGCATTGCATATTTGTCGAAGGAACCGGAAGGAGTTTACTTCTGGGTTTTAGGACGCGTCACTGCGGTTCTCTATTGAGACATGTTGAAAGTTTTTGTCACTTCAAGCCCTCAAGAGGCATTTTGTTTAATTTTTTTATTATCTTTCACGCTATGAGATGTTTTCCTACATTTGTCATGACAAATTATGTCTCAGGAATGTAGAGTTTGGGAATTATGGCAGGTTTAAAAGAAAATATGAAGGCAAAATTAAATCTGTCCTCCACTCTAGCTGTGACATCACGCACTCTAAAATCTGAAGAAGGCCTCTTTACCAAGGTCTGAACAACGTTTAATATCTCTAAAAGTAAGAAACAGATTTAAAAGTTGTGTTAAACGAATAATGTCAGAAAGATGTGTAACATTTTAAAGTTGGAATGAGGTTTATGAATGAAAGTAAGAAGGAGCAGTTAGCAGTTGAAGAAGGAGCAGTTAGAAATTAGCAGTTGAAGTTGCATGAAGATTGTTGAAGTCTGAAGAGTTTCTCCATTGACTTCCATGTTAAAAATGGGATGAATTATGGGATGTATCTCTGGAATTCTGAAAGTTATGAATGATAAAAGTAATAGCCATCCATTCCCGACGGAGCTGAACATTTTGATGTTTGAACGGAGTTTCTGCGATGTTCAATGTGGGAGAAGAAGAGGCGCAAAATAATCCGCTGTGTCAACACTCCCACTAAATAACGGAAGCTATTGGCATGTACAGTATATAGTATGGCATAGCCAGAAAAGGCAATTGGACTGGATACTATCGCAACGGAACAGATCAAGCACTTCAGTCACAAGGCAAATACGTGGCTCCTACAGCTCTACAATGAGTGCTTAACAACACACAAGCTTCCTACAGATGTAGCACTCCAGATCAGACTCACATGGGTGTGTCCCAGTCAAAAGCCCAGCGGATCCCAGTGGCTGGGGGTGTTGCCAAATTGCTAGAGGGCGTTGACCAATTTCCCCATTTGTTCAATTACAGGATTTAACCATGAGATGGCGCTTCAATCACAAAATACACAAAGACAACTGGGTGTTGTAGAACTTAGTCTGTTTGCAATGTTTGCAGCTCTGCAGTTGTGTTTGCTGAATACTGTAGCATTTAATCACTTATTTGTTACTGTATGGTTTTCACAAGCTACTATAATCACAAGCTACTAAAAACATCAATATTTTAGATTTAAAGTATATAGTTTGCTTTATGCAGTATATTTCTTGTAATATTGTTGGGGTGTTTTTACACAGTACAGTAGATTGAAGTAAATCAACTTATACATTAAGATAAAATAAGATGGACCTTTATTAACCCCATGGGGAAATTCAGTAGTTCAAACAGCAACAGGGTGAGAGTGAAAAACAGGACAGCACAGATTCACACAGATTCATAAAATCAAAAATAAGATGAGCGATAAAAATAATAATGAGAAACTATGAAATAAGAAATGAATAAAATGTAATTATCATATATTATAATGTATTGTATTATTAAGTAATATCATACATTAACCCCATTATAGCAGATGCCACATTGAATGGATGAACACATTTATGCATCAATAATTACAACAGAGTATTTCTAAATACAAGTTTTAAAAATATTTATATGTATTTAATATTAACCCTTTAGAGTCGACCGTCACGCCGGCGTGATCAGATCACATGACCTATTCAAGCCGGTGCCGCATAAAAACAACAGTCCGGACAACATTGCCGTGTGTTTCTGTCGAAAGTACTGGCTTGAAACTTTATCCCAGTCTTTGTTTCATGCAAAAAGTGTTACGAATGGGTGAAGCAGGTAGGACTCAAATGCAGAATAACGAAAAGCGAGCTTTATTAAATAAATTAAAGCTGTGGCAAAAACAAGGCAGAATCCAAAATATCCAACACCAACGAGCAGCACAAGGAACACAGACCGTGGAATGACATGGAGGGGAAACAATGAACCGACATGGAACACAGGGGAAGACTAGACTAAATACACAGAAGGGTAATCACAGAACAAGACACAGCTGGACAGGGGAGGAGAAACACAAGGACAACAGGTGAACACAATCGGGTAATCAGGGAGGGAAACAGACAGAAAGCAGACAGGCAGGCAACGGGGGTGAACACTTTACACAATAAGACAGGAAACCCAAAGACAAGAAAAACACCAACACAGACAAAACTACAAACGTGACATAACCTGAGAATCGTGACAGAACCCCCCCCTCAAGGGACGGATCCCAGACGTCCCAAAAAAAAGGTCCAGCAGGGTGGGTGGAGGGGGACCGGAGGGAGGACACATAACTAGGGCCAAGAAAGGGTGGGTGGAGGGGGTCTGGAGGAGGGGTCTCGGGCGGACGGCCCGGGGGAAAGGCAGAGACCAAGAAGGGGGTCTCGGGCGGAAGGCCCGGGAGCAAGACAGAGACCAAGGACGGGGTCTCGGGCGGAAAGCCCGGGGGCAAGGCAGAGACCAAGGAGGGGGTCTCGGGTGGACGGCCTGGGGGCAAGGCAAAGTTCAAAAAGGGGCGAAGGCCACAGCGGGCAAACTCAGGGGGCCGTGCATGAGGGCAAAAGCAGCGGCAGGAAGAGTCAGGGGGCCGGGCCCGAGGACGAAGACCGCGGCACTCAGGGGGCCGGGCTCGAGGGAGAAGACCGCGGCTCTCAGGGGGCCGGGCTCGAGGGCGAAGACCAGACAGCTCCGGAGGCCGGGCAGGACCCGGTGTCGGCCGAACAGGAACCGGAGCCAGTGGGACAGGCTTCGGCAGGATCCCCCACGGAAGAGGACCAGTAGTTGGCAGGACCCCCGGTGAGACAGGTGATGGTGGGGCCTCCAACGGAACAGGACAAGGGGTTGACAGGACCCCCGGCAGGAGAGCAGTCGGCGGGACCTCCAACGGCACAGGACATAGGGTTGGCAGGACCCCCGGCAGAAGAGTAGTTGGCAGGACCCCCGGCAGAAGAGTAGTCGGCGGGACCTCCAACGGGACAAGACAAGGAGCTGGCAGGACCCCTGGCAGAAGAGCAGTCGGCGGGGCCTCCAACGGCACAGGACAAAGGGTTGGCAGGACCCCCGGCAGGAGAGCAGTCGGTGGGACCTCCAACGAGATGGGACAAGGAGCTGGCAGGACCCCCGGCAGGAGAGCAGACGGCGGGACCTCCAACGGGACGGGACAAAGGGTTGGCAGGACCCCCGGCAGGAGAGTAGTCGGCGGGGCCTCCAACGGCACAGGACATAGGATTGGCAGGACCCCCGGCAGGAGAGTAGACCGCAGGAGAGTAGACGGCAGGACCTCCAACGAGATGGGACAAGGAGCTGGCAGGACCCCCGGCAGGAGAGCAGACGGTGGGACCTCCAACGGGACGGGACAAAGAGTTGGCAGGACCCCCGGCAGGAGAGTAGTCGGCGGGGCCTCCAACGGCACAGGACATAGGATTGGCAGGACCCCCGGCAGGAGAGTAGACGGCGGGACCTCCAACGAGACAGGACAAGAAGCTGGCAGGACCCCCGGCAGGAGAGTAGACGGCGGGACCTCCAACGGGACAGACATACGATTGGTAGGACCTCCGGCAGAGGAGTAGTCGACGGGGCCTCCAACGGGACAGGACATGGAGTTGGCAGGACCCCCAGCGGAACCTCCAACGGACCAGGACATTGGGTAGGGACTTGAGACGTGACTCGAGAGGGGAACTAGAGACAGAACTCCAGAGGGGACTAGAGGAGAGACTAGAGGAGGAACAAGAGGAGGGACTAGAGGAGGGAACTCGAGAGGGGACTTGAGAGGGGAACTAGAGAGGGGACTCGAGGAGGGACTAGAGAGGGGACTCGAGGAGGGACTAAAGGAGGGACTAGAGGAGGGACCTCGAGAGGGAACTCGAGAAGTGACTAGAGGAGGGACTAGAGAAGGGACTTGGGAAGGGACTAGAGAGGTGACTAAAAGGGGGACTGGAGAAGGGACTAGGGAAGTGACTAGAGGAGGGACTTGAGAAAGGACTTGAGTAGGGACTAGAGAAGGGACTAGAGAAGAGACTATGGCAGCTGGGACCAGGACTGGGGCCGGAACCATGGCTGCTGGGACCGGCACTGGAGCCGGAGCCGCTGGAGTACGGGCTGGAATCCTGGCCTTGCATCTTCCAGAGACCTTTTGGAGGCTCCGTGGACCTCCAAACGCCAGACGGGTTCCTGAGAAAAGGTCTGAGGTTGGAACTGGAGCCGCTGGAACCGGAACAGAGGCCTGGACCATGGCTGTGTGGGCCAGGTAATTGAGCAAGGAAACATAGCTCTGCGGGCCAGTACTGGTGCATGGATCCATGGCTGTGGAAACCGGAACTGAAGCCGGGATCATGGCTTTTGGAGCACGGGCTGGAATCCTGGCCCTGTGTCTCCTAGAGGCTTTTTGGAGACTCTGTGGACCTTCAACAGGACAGTAGTTGGATTCCAGGAAAGGGTTAGAAGCTTGTGCCAATTCCTCAGGGCTACTTGAAAAGGTTTGTAGCCACTCCGGCAACAAGCTCCTGAGCCAGGGCTTGCGAGCAACCTCCCGGCGTGCCTCCTTCAAAGCAGCCTCTTTACCCCGTCTAGATGAGGCATTCTTCCAGGTGTAAAAAATGTACTCCAGAGAATACCCAAGACATTCCACCTGTGGGGCCAAAACATCGAAATCTGTTGAGTCCAAATTTGGTCGGTTCATTCTGTTACGAATGGGTGAAGCAGGTAGGACTCAAATGCAGAATAACGAAAAGCGAGCTTTATTAAATAAATTAAAGCTGTGGCAAAAACAAGGCAGAATCCAAAATATCCAACACCAACGAGCAGCACAAGGAACACAGACCGTGGAATAACATGGAGGGGAAACAATGAACCGACATGGAACACAGGGGAAGACTAGACTAAATACACAGAAGGGTAATCACAGAACAAGACACAGCTGGACAGGGGAGGAGAAACACAAGGACAACAGGTGAACACAATCGAGTAATCAGGGAGGGAAACAGACAGAAAGCAGACAGGCAGGAAACGGGGGTGAACACTTAACACAATAAGACAGGAAACCCAAAGACAAGAAAAACACCAACACAGACAAAACTACAAACGTGACATAACCTGAGAATCGTGACAAAAAGACCCAGTAAACACGGAGATACGATGATATAAAGTTAATACATTTCAAAAGTATGACAAATGGAAGCACATATTTGAATATCTTCGCAGTATTTGATCATTTTACGAAACGGAAAATACTGGAAACTGTAGATCCTGCTCAACAGGATGTATATGTGTATTTCTGTCAAAAGTACTGGCTTGAAACTATATGCCAGTCTTTGTTTCATGCAAAAAGACCCAATAAACACGGACATACGATGATATAAAGTTAATACAGATATATTTCAGAAGTATGAATAATGGAAGCACATATTTTAATATCTTCGCCGTATTTTATCATTTTACGAAATGGAAAATACTGGAAACTGTAGATTCTGCTCAACAGGATGTATTTACCAGGGAGGGGTGAGGTAATCAGGTAAACGGAGTGATACGAAACGAGACGAAAAGAGATGAAGAGGGACGGCGGGAACCAAAGAGAGATGGCGGGAAATGGAGAGAGACAAATATATACGAAGACAGGCGGCGGGAGACGAAGAGAGACGGCGGGAGACTGCGATTGAAGTAAAGTGACAGACAAACATTGAGAATTTAGATATAGTTAGATAGATTTAGAGTTTTGAAGATTCAACTATGATGAAGAGAACTCTGAACGTGAGTCAAGCTTTAAGCTTGTTTTTTGACATGGAGGAGGAGGAGCCTGTGATGTTGCCCTCTGTGTCATAATTGACAGAAACCGCTTTGAAGCGTGGCACAGATAAAGACAGAAAAAACTGATTTTTGTACATAATGTGTATATATATATTTGTATTATATTTATAATAACACTTTTGCCTTATCAGAATGAAATCCCATGCTACCTCAATCAAACGTTCACATTATCATAGTGACATCCCATGTATATATTTCCAGCTTTTAAATAAACGAAATAAATATAATTAATTATGATGAATACGTTAAGTCATGTTCATTGTTTTTCACTTTTATTAAATGTTTGATATTTCCGGTGGAAATGGTGGACTATCGGACATTCAAAATGCAGCATATTTTCACTCTTACACACATATATTCTCCTTTTACATACATACATTTTCACTCTTACACACATATATTCTCCTTTTACATACATACATTTTCACTCTTACACACATATATTCTCCTTTTACATACATACATTTTCACTCTCACACACGTATATATTGTCACTCACACATTCATGCATTTTGTTCTCATATTCATATAATTTAATGCTCATATTTATACATTTTGCTCTCATGCAAAATCTACTAAAACAAAGTATGTCATGATGGTCAGCTGTTAAACACAAAAGTGTATCTTAAGGGCTGTAAATATAATAAGCCTGTTGTCAATTTTAGACACAGGCTTATTATATTTACAGCCCTTAATAACATTCATTTTCTGGACTCAATGTGTGTCTTGGTCGTTTTCTTTGTTCCAAGCAAACGAGTGCTTTTTGTTTTGAAATCACTTCCGCGAGTTTCGCGGGCTTCCCCCTCGCTCCACTGACCATTAGACCATTTATGGCGCATTTCCACTGCAGCGGGTAGCCCCGTTTAAGCGTCCTTAATCGTCCTCAAGCGGCCAGGCCAGTTTTTAGTGGCCTTTCCATATAGCGTAGCACCGGCTAGCGGGTACTTTTTCCCTCTTTTTCCGGCCCCATAAAATCATGGTTCTCTCAGGCCAGGGCCAGGGCTGAACTAGTGACGTCAACACTCTCGACTGCTGATTGGTGAGAGAATCGTCACAAGATCGCGCGCGAGATCATCCCTAGCGTCGCATATATATCTAGAAGCAAACTTGCAGCATTTTTATACACAGCATTTTTTGACGTTCCCACATCTCATTGGGGATGATAAAATCCAGCGGGAGCTCGACGGAACAACTCGAAATGTGAAAGTGTTCCAGGATGTCTCTGCACAGATGCCCCGCCTACACTGCGTTGCTACCCCAGGTCCTAAACTGTAATGGCAATGCGCCACGGCCTCGGGCGGCCAGCAAGGCAGCCCGAGGCCTGAGCGAGGATGCTTAGGGACGCTTAAACTGGGCTACCCCGCTGCAGTGGAAATGTGCCATTAGTAAGGTAAAAAGCAAAAGGGCAAAAACGCCTCTCAGTTGCTCTTCCGTTTACTTTTTTAATAAAGAAAAACAAATGGTCTGTAGATACACGGACTCATATAGCCTATGCATGTATACTGTAAGGAGAATGTATGTGCGTGAGAGGACCAGTATGAATTACGGCATAGAAATATGCAAACACAAACCTACAGACTGAGGGATGGGAGATCACAGGAGTGGGGGGGGGAGAGCTGTGGAATGTGACCCTTGAGAGTATTCCTCCACACATTCCGATGGCCAATTCGTTTTAAACAAAGAGTTCGCAACACAGGACAGCATAGGCAACATGGGGGGTGGGGGCTGGTGAACGGTCTGGTCAATGTTTGTAAACACAATCCCAAGGATGTGTCCTAATCAAACCAAAAGAGAAAATGCAGATATCATTCTCTCTCTCGACTCGCTGGTATCTCGAGCTGAGCGCCACCCTAACCCTAACCCTAACCCTTTTCCCGTCAAGAGGTTGAAAAAGATTGAGTCCTATGTTTCCAATTGGTTCCCAAATCTGAACATTGACCAGTGGCATAACATCAGGAGCCGGGTAAATGAGAGACTGAGGAGCCCCCGAAAAACAGATCCCGAAATAGCTCGTCCTGGTTTCCGCAGCAGATAGGCCTACAGTATGGTGTCTGTTATGTCAGTTATTTTAAATAAAACGTTGAAAACTGAACTTGAAAATTGTTTCCTCTTTTTATTTTATATATCATTTTCAGGACGGGGAGACGTGGGGAGACGTGTGTGATTAAAAATTAATTTGCAGAAATGTAAAGTGATCTACCTAAGTTCTATTCATATTCTTGACGGGAAGAGCCGTGTAAATGGGTGGCCATATATGCATTTGAAAAGCAATATAAATCACACAGTTATTATACAATAGGCTATAAAAGCACCATCGATAACCATTACCTTTATCCAATTCAAACTTTGGACGGGAAAAAAGGAAGGTGTACATGGTTGGGCTATACTGTAGGCCTACTGTATACATACAAAGGCCATTCAAGCTAGAGTTCTTCTGGAAATGTTCACATCAGGCACCTTCAAGTTAAACAATACTACAGTAAACAATTAACACAGTAGGCCTAAATTATGTGGATTAAACCACATTTATTTCGTTAAAAAGAAACGAAATATGATTTTGTTTGAATGATTAAATGTCATCAGGCACCTTCAAGTTAAACAATCAGGTGCACACTTGTGCACCTGATGTGCCGCCACCTCCGGACTCGGCTCGACTCGGTTTAAAGAATGCACAAATGTGTTTAATCGTTTATGTCAGATATGTACTAAGTAGCCTAAATACATTTGTTCCTGCTCAAGATTAGATTCAACTTTATTGTTATTGCACATATTGCAGGTACTGAGACAACGAAATGTAGTTTAGCTTCTAACCAGGTGCAACAAGCAGCAAAAAGTAATGTGCACAATACTACAGTAAACAATTAACACAGTAAATTATGTGGATTAAACCACATTTATTTCGTTAAAAATAAACGAAATATGATTTTGTTTGAATGATTAAATGTAGGGTGAATTGCCCTAATGTGGGACATTTTTGCATTTCAGACTTCGGGAATATATTGCGATATGAAGCCGATACAATAAATCAAAATCCAGTACCATTCCGAAATCCCCAGTAATAATACAGTAAACTATTAACACTGTACATATTATTGTTTGCCCGTGGGATTAGGATGATCGGTAGTGAGAGCCGCTGCATTTTCCTCCGGTCGGATGTGATATAAAAACAAAGCGATTATTTTTGTTGTTGTAAAATCACGTGGATTAAATTTAGTGCATTCATTTCAACTCGCGAACATATGATACATTAAATGATCGTGAGGATGATGATTGAAAATCGTTTGTTTGAGCCTGGATGCATATCCTGATCTAAAAACATAGCGATGGTTTTGTACTTACGCCAACGTGAATTAAACATTATTTTGTTAAATAAAAACATGGTGATGTTTAGTAAATGATTACATGTCTCTTATTTAGCACAGAATATGATCCTATCCGTGACATATGGATCTTAACAAATATCCGCTATATCAGATACCTGTAGATCAGCTGTTTATTTCACATGAGTTCCAGTGTGGCAGCTTTTTAATCACGGCTCCCCCTGGTGGATCCATGATCCATTGCAGCTGGTTTCATTATAATTAAATGTATTTATCAAGGGGGCATTTCAAGTCCTGCGGGGGGTTTTCCTTTTCAGCAGGGGCCCACCCCGTGCCGATCACGGACCCGCACGGGTAGGTGTCTGAAATGAAGCGCTACATCTGTAACATCTGGAAGAAAGCCCACATTATAGCACTTCTAAAACCTGGGAAAGAACCATCCGCTCCCAAGAACTTCAGACCAATCTCACTTTTGGGCCACACCTACAAACTCTTTGAACGTCTGATCCTCAATAGAATTGGTGCCTTTGTTGACGAAAACCTCATCCCTGAACAAGCAGGTTTCCGCCCTGGCTAGTCGACAACTAGCCAAGTACTCAACCTCACCCAGTACATCGAAGACGGATATGAGGAAGGGATGGTAACTGGTGCGGTGTTTGTCGACCTCTCAGCTGCCTATGACATAGTCAACCATAGACGTCTCCTCAGTAAGATCCTGGAGACCACAAGAAACACCCGCCTGACAGAGCTGATTGAAAGCATGCTTGAAAATAGGCACTTCTTCGTTGAGCTAGGAGGAAAGAAAAGCAGGTGGCGAAGACTCAGGATGGCCTCCCACAGGGAAGTGTGATTGCACCACTTCTCTTTAACATCTACACCAACGACCAACCAAAAAGTGTAGACACCCGCCGCTTCATCTATGCAGACGATCTTGGCATAGGTGCACAAGCCACTGATTTCAAAACTGTGGAAGACAGACTCTCTAACGCTCTGGCAGAGCTCACACCTTACTATGAAGAGAACCACCTACGTGCAAACTCATCTAAGACACAGGTGTGTGCCTTCCACCTGAAAAACCGTGAAGCCAAGCGCCAACTGAAGGTCAGCTGGTCAGGAACCTCCCTTGAACACTGTGAGCACCCAGTCTACCTAGGGGTAACCCTGGACAGATGCCTCTCTTTTAAGACCCACACTGAGAAGACTAAGTGCAAAGTGAGTGCGAGGAATAACATCATCCGCAAGCTCACCGGCACGACCTGGGGTGCAAACCCACAGACTCTGAAGTCAACCGCACTAGCCCTCTGCTACTCAGCTGCCGAGTATGCCTGCCCAGTATGGGAACGAGCTGCCCATGCCAAGAAGCTGGATCCCGCCCTCAATGCTAGCTGCCGCATTATCACAGGCTGCCTGAAATCAACACCTACATACCGTCTGTACATCCTGGCAGGCATAGCCCCACCAGAGATACGACGAAATGCAGCAAGCAAGAAAGAGCGTAAACATCAGTCTACTGACCAAAGACCAGAGATGGGGTCGTTACTAAAAAAAAGTAGTACATATTACTTTAAAAAAAAAAGTAATATATTACACTACTTCGTTACTCTCTACATAAAGTAATTCGTTACTTTACTCGTTACTTTACTCGTTACTTTACTCGTTACTTTACTCGTTACTTTACTCGCAGGGCCGGCCCGCCCCTCCCTGCAGGCAGATCACGCAGACTGCTAAAGTTTCAAATGTTCTCTTTAGTTCAGTTTCCATTGTCGCATAAGACTGATCCAGATAGCTCCTGAATGTTTTCCTATCTGACCGTGGCTGTCCTCTGTCTCCTGCTATCTGACCATGGCTGTCCTCTGTCTCCTGCTATCTGACCGTGGCTGTCCTCTGTCTCCTGCTATCTGACCGTGGCTGTCCTCTGTCTCCTGCTATCTGTATATTTTGCGCAGTCTATCTCTGCTCACGCTGTTGCGTCGGCGTGTTCTCCTGCGTGTTGGCCATGTGTTGCACTGGAGCCAGACTGGAGCACACCGCAAAGACTTCAGCCGAGCACGTAAGAACTGCGCATGCGTGAGTGGCAATAACTCTCCTTACCAGCAAGCGGCGGTAGTGTGTATTCATCATTCAAAACAGGCAACAACCGGAAAACAGAGAAGAAGAACAGACTACGTGTGATATAAATAAACAACAGCTATGTGCGTTAGCTTCACCTTAACATGTGTTCTTTGCAGGTGTTTGTTGAGGTTTGATTATGACTGATTTTAGAAAGTAACGAAGTAACGCGTGCCGGGGCAATGTTAGTAACTGTAGTGTGATTACTGAATTATAAAAGTAGCGCGTTACACTACTCCGGTACCGACAAAGTAATATAATTACAGTAACGTTACTTTGTAACGCGTTACACCCAACTCTGCCAAAGACATTCTCTCTTTGGCCTTGTGCCAGCCAAAAGCCGCCTTAAATCCAGGAAAAGTTTCCTGAAGAGCGTCCCACCCCTCGGAACACCGAGCATAAGCAGTGAAAGAATCACTCGTGGGAAGAAAGACTTGACAACCTCCCATCAGCAACAACAATGGAGCTAAAGGCGAGCGAGGCACTGCCCCCTGGAGCAGACACCAACTACGCAGTGTGGAAATGCCTAAACAGAATAAGATCTGGTGTTGGATGTGCAAAAGCCACTCTCGCCAAATGGGGATACCTAAATGACGGGGACGTTGTGTGTGACTGCGGCATTGAACCACAAACCATGCAACATCTCCTGATATGCCCCCTGCTGGAACAACCCTGCACAACATCGGACTTGGCAGAGTTTAATGAGAAGGGACAGCAATGTGTTCAGCTGTGGCTGAACCACATCTAACCAAGCCCTGTAACTGACTGCCTTGTGGACACGATAAGAAGAAGATGCAATAGTAGAGGACCCCGGCTTTTATTGATTGTGATTGAAACACTATCTTATTATTTATTTTTGTAATATTTTCTAGACATTCTTTTTAGTTTTACAGCTTATTGAACCTTTTTGTTTGACATCAGTCATTATAGATAATACGGCCATCTGAGTGTGTGTGGTACTGTTTGTGGTTCGTTTTTAATTGTGTAATAAAGTTAATTATTCAAAATGTTAGAGTTCCTTATTTTTAAACTGAAACTTGCACTACTGTTCAAAATAAATAAAAAAAAACCTGGAATTATGCATTTGGGACTTTTTTTTGCTTTTTCTTGTTGTACCGAACCGTGTCCCCCAAACCGAGGTACACACCAAACCGTGAATTCTGTGAACTGTTACACCCCTACCGCATGCTACAATGTAATCCACGTGAATGTTATCGGAGGCAGTTTTATTTCTCACAAGTGTTCAGGGAGAAAGCATCCAGGTGAACGCTTCTTTACGAAGACTTTTCTCTGACATGTGATATTGATTTGCTCTTGTCTGTCAGTGAAGTGAGTCATTGTTTAACTTCCTCTCCAACACCCAAAGCCGTCTCTCCATGGGACAAGGAATGTTTGGATGTTGGAGGATGAGCGTTCTACTGTTGGTAATAATCCTCCTCGCTGTGTTGGGCTGCACAAACACATTAGATATGTACATGATGACAGCTCAAAGCCACGCGAAAGCAAACATACAAACGTACTGTTCTAGACAAAAATTCAAACATTAAGGAACTGTATCTAAACATATGGAGAAAATTATGGAATGTAAATTCGATTTCACATATCGAAATCTTAGCACATATTTAAATTTAACAATTTTAAAGGCAATACTTTTAAATCTTATGTACTATATTGGGGTTACTTGAGTAATGTGTTTTTCTTGTACACTGAAAGGCTTGCCTGAAAAATTGTCAAAAATAGTGTCCACATATTGATATTAATGTGTTTATGTTCAGGTCAGAACCATAGTATCAGATCACTAGCATTCACAAATATGCTAACTAAAACAAGCTAATGGTTAACGTAACCGTGGTGTCCCTACTGAGCCAATCTGTAACAGACAGGGCTTCTTTGTTAACCCTGAATAAAATACATCATGAGGTTTGTTGAAATGTGAGATGCAGCATGAGAGAGATCCCATGTGACGGAGAAACATACAAACTAACAAAGAGAGGCAGTTCTCACCTTGATTTCATCCAACAACACCCGTTTCAATGAGTAACTACTTTCCATTCACACCCCTCCATAAGAAAAGCCAGATCTTTGCCCGAGGCTGTTGTTTATGTTATGCTCAACATGTTCCTTCCTTCGGGAATCTACACATTTTAAGCACTGCAATGCAGGATGCCTCTTGCTTGCATTCTTGTGATATTTCTGTTGCTGTGCCCGTACATTACTGCGGTGTCTATGTGCATGTACATGTCCCAGGCTGTCAGAAAGCACATCTTATTCCTG